>NW_021941538.1:315012-337512 GCF_902148855.1 Sphaeramia orbicularis | reverse complement strand
AAAAAAAATCCTAAACTAAAAAACAAAACAAAAACTAAAATAAAAAACATTAACTAAACTAAAATAACCAAAATAGAATGAAAAAACTAACATAAAATAAAACAATTCTAAATAAAAAAAACTAAACTAAAACAAAACAAAACAAAAAACTACACTAAAATAAAATAAAAAACTAAAATAAATAGAAAAAAAAACTAAAGTACTAAAATAAAACAGAATAAAAACCTGCACTCACACACTGGACAGCAGAACAAAGTCATGGACTTTTCAGTGAACTGCACTTTTTCCTCCAGTTTCAAACCTCCCATTAAAACCAGTGACAGATGTTGTCGACCAGTGGGAAAGTGGTGTTTAATGGTGGGTGGGGGGTGGGTGGGGCTGGTACTAACCTCACAGTGTTGTGGGACAATTCATGGAACTGTGACCGGAAGTGCTTTGGAGATTATTTTCCCTCCATGTGGGAGTGGGCGTGGCCTAATGATCAGATGACTTGATAAAATGACTTGTGCTGGCGCTGACAAGGAGTCCACATCAAACACGTTCTCCTCCAGATCCAGATCCAGGTCCAGCTCCGGATCCAGGTCCAGCGCCCACATGAGCAGGACGCCGCTCCAGCCCCCCCCAACAAAAAACAACAACCCAGCGTGTTTCCTCAGACCCCTCCCATGTTTTTCAAACCCTCAGGCCTCCTTCCACATTTTTTCAATCTCTGAAGGCGCATTAGGAGGACCAGGACCAGGACCAAGCCCAGGACCAGGCCCAAGCCCAGGACCAGGCCCAGGCCCAGGCCCAGGACCAGGACCAGGCCCAGGCCCAGGACCAGGCCCAGGACCAGGCCCAGGACCAAGCCCAGGACCAGGCCCAAGCCCAGGACCAGGCCCAGGCCCAGGCCCAGGCCCAGGACCAGGCCCAGGCCCAGGACCAGGCCCAGGACCAGGACCAGGCCCAGGCCCAGGCCCAAGCCCAGGCCCAGGCCCAAGCCCAGGACCAGGCCCAGGCCCAGGCCCAAGCCCAGGACCAGGCCCAGGCCCAGGCCCAAGCCCAGGCCCAGGCCCAAGCCCAGGACCAGGCCCAGGCCCAGGCCCAAGCCCAGGACCAGGCCCAGGCCCAGGCCCAGGACCAGGCCCAGGCCCAGGCCCAGGCCCAGGCCCAGGACCAGGCCCAGGACCAGGACCAGGCCCAGGACCAGGCCCAAGCCCAGGACCAGGCCCAGGCCCAGGACCAGGCCCAGGACCAAGCCCAGGACCAGGACCAGGCCCAGGACCAGGCCCAGGCCCAGGACCAGGACCAGGCCCAAGCCCAGGACCAGGCCCAGGCCCAGGACCAGGCCCAGGACCAAGCCCAGGACCAGGCCCAAGCCCAGGACCAGGCCCAGGACCAGGACCAGGACCAGGACCAGGACCAGGACCAGGACCAGGCCCAGGACCAGGCCCAGGCCCAGGACCAGGACCAGGACCAGGACCAGGCCCCAGGCCCAGGACCAGGACCAGGACCAGGCCCAAGCCCAGGCCCAGGACCAGGCCCAGGCCAGGACCAAGCCCAGGACCAGGCCCAAGCCCAGGACCAGGCCCAGGACCAGGACCAGGCCAGGCCCAGGCCCAGGCCCAGGCCCAGGACCAGGCCCAGGCCCAGGCCCAGGACCAGGCCCAAGCCCAGGACCAGGCCCAGGACCAGGACCAGGACCAGGCCCAGGCCCAGGACCAGGCCCAGGCCCAGGACCAGGACCAGGACCAGGCCCAAGCCCAGGACCAGGCCCAGGCCCAGGCCCAGGACCAGGCCCAGGACCAAGCCCAGGACCAGGCCCAAGCCCAGGACCAGGCCCAGGACCAGGCCCAGGACCAGGACCAGGCCCAAGCCCAGGACCAGGCCCAGGCCCAGGCCCAGGACCAGGCCCAAGCCCAGGACCAGGACCAGGACCAGGCCCAGGACCAGGCCCAGGACCAGCCCTGCAGTCCTGGAGCTTTCACAGTTTTCCTCATAAATCAGAGGCCGTGGTGCGTTCAAACACCCCTGGGAAAGGTCAGCGCCGGCAGCGCCCTTCAGTCAAACCCAACCCCTCTGAAGTACTCGATTACTGGGATTGGCTGTGAGAGGTTCTGACCATCAGTCCCTGTAATGAGCCCAGAAATGCTTCAGTTAATGTGAGGACGCCGTCAAAGCCCAGTCCATAAACGTACTGAACACTGCAGTGAACACAAACATGCAGATCCACAACTGCGATACGGCGCTCCTGCACATGAACCCCCCCCCCACCAGGAGCCTTTCATCCATCCCCCAGGGTGGACTTCCCAGCCGGGGCTCCGCTAACTGCTGGGTTTCAGAAGCGCATCCGCCCGACACAGACGCACTCATGGAGATAAACAAAGGCGGAGAAGAAAAGCTGACAGAAGGCCGGTGTCACTGGAAGAAGAAAGAGAGGAGGAGGAGGAGGAGAACCGAAAGAACGGAGGAAGACCAGTGTCTGTGTTCCACAGCCTGTTCCAGAAGGAGACACCCCAGATGACCACAGAGTGCAGACAGTCTGGCATAAGCCACGACGAGGACTTCCACAATATTAAACCAAAACAAACCGAAAATGAGACAGAAACCACAGGCTGTCCCATAAGTCTGCACACACAGGAAAAACAAACACTTCTGGACATAAACCATTTTTATTTCTATAACATGCTCTATATGACTGCCAGTTTGTCGGGAACACATTTCAATGCATGTCCTCCACTGCTGGAGAACTATAAAGAAGAAATAGAAAGAAACACATGTTAGAACCATATGTGTTATGTCTCCTATGCATGGAGACTTATGGGACATTCTGTAGAAGCAGTCTGACAGCAGACCTGCACCCAGGCAGCTCACACACACACACACACACACACACACACACACACACACACACACACACACACACACACACACACACACACAGAACATGATCAAACTCAACTCATAAATGTCATAAAACTCTTTTTTCTGATTCCACATCTGTTCTGTCATATTAAACTGAATCCTGATCAGGGACATTCAATCCGATATTAATTTGAAAATTTGGCACAAAACCTGGATTGATTCTGTGATTGATGACCTGATCTGATAAATACAAACCTGTGGGTTCCAGATCCAGATCCAGATCCAGATCCAGATTAAACACTGACCAACATTAGGTTTGGGTTAGGATTTATTCTGTCATTTCAAACTCTGAGTCTGATTCTCTGTTCACCAGGGCTCACAGGCACCCCCCAGTGGTCAGTCCAGTGTGGACGCCCCCCAGTGGTCAGTCCAGTGTGGACGCCCCCCAGTGGTCAGTCCAGTGTGGACGCCCCCCAGTGGTCAGTCCAGTGTGGACGGGTGTGGACATCTGAGTCCAGACCTGACCCTGTCCATGTGTCCACCAGCTGTTCGTCCATCAGCTGTTCGTCCACCTGCTGTTCGTCCATCAGCTGTTCGTCCACCTGCTGTTCGTCCATCAGCTGTTCGTCCATCAGCTGTTCGTCCATCAGCTGTTCGTCCATCAGCTGTTTGTCCATCAGCTGTTCTTTGGACTGTTTTTACTCTTCAAAGACTCTAATAAACTCTTGATGCGTTCGCTGGCCGGTTCCCTTTTCCTTTTCCTTCGACTTTTGACTCCTCCCACCTGGGACGGCAGCAGCAGGGTGGCCAGTCCCCAGGCCGGGGGGGTCCCGTCTGCGGCCCCGGCCGGGGGGGCGTCCCTCTGCTGCAGCAGCCAGGCGCTCTCCCGACACAGCGCCACGAAGCGCTCCAGCTGGGACGAGTTGACGTTCTTACTGACGTTCAGGGAGGTTTCGAACGGGTTCTGGATGTGCAGCGGCGCCACCTCCGGTTTGTTCTGCTCTTTACCCTGTGGGGGCGGAGACAAGACAAACAGAGACAGAGGATGACAAGTCTGTGTGTGTGTGTGTGTGTGTGTGTGTGTGTGTGGGGGGGGTACAGTGACAGTGAAACTCCAGACTCTTTCCTAATTCCTCTATTTCCTCATTTCCACAACGTGGAACCGGTTCCACTCTGCTCGTCTCCTGTTGTTGTGCTCCTCATTTCCTTTCCCCTACCTTCAGAAACTTGTATTTGAGGGGGTACGAGGTTTGTTTCCTGCACCAGAACCAGAACTGGAGCTGGAACCGGAGCGTCCTGTGGAAACTACAGCCTGTGTATGAAGTCCAACAGTAAAAGCACCGAGGGACAAAAGTGGACGGACAGAGTGGACGGACAGAGTGGACGGACAGAGTGGACGGACAGAGTGGATGTAAAGGCATCAGCCAGAGGAAGGAGTGGAGACTGAAGGCCCAGGAGAGCAGATTTATGGGACCAGGACCTGGGTCAGGGCCAGTCCACCTGCAGCCTGCCTGCCCCCCCCACCCACCCACACACACACACACACACCCACACACACACACACACACACCCACCCACACACACACACACACACACAACATCACACTGCAGATTAGTGTCATATATTAGGATGAAGGGTCTGGGTTTGACAGACGGATCCATCCATTAAAGTCAGATGGACCAGACAGGAGACAAGATGAGATAATCTGCAAAAACATAAGATCATTTTAGATACTTTCAGCTAAACTAAACTAAGATAAACTAAACTAAGATCATTTACAATGAGATAAATTAAGGAAAGATACAATAGTTTACAGTAAGATCATTTCAGATCAAATCGCCCATAGGTGTGAATGTGACAGTGTTTGTTTGTCTCTGTATGTTCAGTCTGTGATGAACTGGTCACATGACCAGGATGAACCCCGCCTTCACCCAGAAGTAGCTGGGATAGGCTCCGCCCCCCTGACCCTAGTGAGGACAAAGAGGGTTCAGATAATGAATGAATGAATATAAAATAAGATAATTCACAATAAGAAAAATTAAGATAAGATACAATAATCTGCAATAAGATAAGATGTTACGATAAAATAATTAAAGATAATTTAAGGTAAGCTAAACTAACATAAAATAAGATAAGCTAAAATGAGCTAAACTATGATAAGCTAAGCTAACATTAGATGTTATCGATTCCATCATGGGTACATTTGACAGCAGCAAATACAAAAATAAAGAGCAGAGAAAACTGAAAATATACACCTGTGAAAAAAGGTTCTATTTATCCAAGTTTGGACTTAAATTTACATTTAGACGTAAATATTCTGCACATATGTAAATGCATGTGCACACGCAGCCGTGCAGAGGCTTTGAACTGCAGCTGATCTTTGAGTCAGTGTAAAACTGAGGCGTAAACAGACTGAGGACGGCTGTAAATGAACTAAATCTGAGCCTGGTGGAGCTGCTAATGGGGCCGCAGCTGAAGGGAGGGGCCCACATCAATCACACATGAGGAGGACGGCGGTGGGGGGGTGGGCGCTGTGTGGGAGGACACCATCCGCCCAACGCCGCCTTTATTCCAAACACATTCCACCGCTGGAGCTCAGATCAGAGGACTAGCGGCGGCGTGGGAAGAAGAAGAACCGACGGGCTGATCTGGTTCAACGGAGACACGAGCGTGAACACAACGCAGTCATTAAAGATGCATTTATGAACGAGGTGCGTTTGATTTATACATCTGACACCACAGGTCAGTAAGGGAATCTGTGATGAAGATGAAGATGAAGGGACATAAAGGGTGGAGGGGACTGAAAGGATCCAGAATAAGGTTTACAAAGAGGAGGTCCATGGACAGGGTAGGTAAGATAAGGAAAAGATAAGGTAAGGTGAGGAAAAGATAAGGTAAGGTAAGATAAGGAAAAGATAAGGTAAGATAAGGTAAGATAAGGAAAAGATAAGGTAAGATAAGGAGAAGATAAGGTAAGATAAGGTAAGATAAGGAAAAGAAAAGGTAAGATGAGGAAAAGATAAGGTAAGGTAAGGTAAGGTGAGATAAGGTAAGGTGAGGAAATGATAAGGTAAGGAAAAGATAAGGTAAGATAAGGTAAGATAAGGAAAAGATAAGGTAAGATAAGGTAAGATAAGGAAAAGATAAGGTAAGGTGAGGAAAAGATAAGGTAAGGTAAGATAAGGAAAAGATAAGGTAAGATAAGGCAAGATAAGGAAAAGATAAGGTAAGGTGAGGAAAAGATAAGGTAAGGTAAGGTAAGGTAAGATAAGGTAAGGTAAGATAAGGTAAGGTGAGGAAAAGATAAGGTGAGGAAAAGATAAGGTAAGGTAAAGTAAGGTAAGATAAGATAAGGTAAGATAAGGAAAAGATAAGGTAAGATAAGGTAAGATAAGGAAAAGATAAGGTAAGGTGAGGAAAAGATAAGGTAAGGTAAGGTAAGATAAGGTAAGGTGAGGAAAAGATAAGGTGAGGAAAAGATAAGGTAAGGTAAAGTAAGGTAAGATAAGATAAGGTAAGATAAGGAAAAGATAAGGTAAGGTGAGGAAAAGATAAGGTAAGGTAAAGTAAGGTAAGATAAGATAAGGTAAGATAAGGAAAAGATAAGGTAAGGTAAAGTAAGGTAAGATAAGATAAGGTAAGATAAGGCACCACAGGTCAGTAAGGGAATCTGTGATGAAGTTTGTTCTTTGTTGACTCTTGTTGTTTGTTGTTTTCGTTGACTCTCAGGATAAGGTAAGGAAAGACATGATAATTTAAGATAAGTACTTTTCCTATGAGACCAATGCTGCCCATTCTGTCTGTTCTGGGGTCCACATAAACACAAACTGTAAAGTACTGCAGGTAGAGCTGACTCAGTCTGGACTCATGGGTCTGTTCTACCGCCCCTGTCCCCTGTGCTGTTCAGTGTCAGATGAAGTGCTCATATTTAGTTCTTCCATTATCTACGTACCTTTCTGATATTGATGGACATTTTGCCGAATGGGAAGGTGCTGTAGAACTCAAAGAAGTCATTCAGCAGTTGTTCTGAAACGACAAAAGAATCAACAAAAACAACAAAAGAGTCAACACAAACAACAAAAGAGTCAACAAAAACATCAAACAAAAGAGTCAACAAAAACAACAAACAACAAAAGAGTCAACAAAAACAAACAAAAAAGTCAACAAAAACAACAAACAACAAAACAGTCAACAAAAACAACAAACAACAAAACAGTCAACAAAAACAACAAACAAGAGTCAACACAAACAACAAAAGAGTCAACGAAAACAACAAAACAGTCAACAAAAACAACAAACAAGAGTCAACACAAACAACAAAAGAGTCAACGAAAACAACAAACAACAAAAGAGTCAACAATAACAACAAACAACAAAAGAGTCAACACAAACAACAAAATAGTCAACAAAAACAACAAGCAACAAAAGAGTAAACAAAAACAACAAACGACAAAAGAGTCAACACAAACAACAAACAACAAAAGAGTCAACAAAAACAACAAACAACAAAATACTCAACACAAACAACAAAAGAGTCAACGAAAACAACAAACAACAAGTCAACAAAAACAACAAAAGAGTCAACACAAACAACAAAAGAGTCAACAAAAACAACAAGCACCGAAAGAGTCAACACAAACAACAAATGAGTCCACACAAACAACAACGGTCAACACAAACAACAAAAGAGTCAACGAAAAACAACAAACACGAGTGAACACAAACAACAAAAGAGTGAACACAAACAACAAAAGAGTCAACAAAAACAACAAACAACAAGAGTCAACACAAACAACAAACAACAAAAGAGTCAACACAAACAACAAAAGAGTCAATGAAAACAACAAACAAGAAAAGAGTCAACAAAAACAACAAACAACCAAACAGTCAACAAAAACAACAAACAACAAAACAGTCAACACAAACAACAAAAGACTCAACAAAAACAACAAACAACAATAGAGTCAACAAAAACAACAAAAGAGTCAATGAAAACAACAAACAACAAGTCAACAATAACAAAAGAGTCGACACAAACAACAAAAGTGTCAACAAAAACAACAAACAACGAAAGAGTAAACACAAACAAACAACAAAAGAGTCCACACAAACAAGAGTCAACACAAACAACAAAAGAGTAAACAAAAACAACAAACAAGAGTCAACACAAATAACAAGAGTAAACAAAAACAACAAACAAGAAAAGAGTCAACACAAACAACAAACAAGAAAAGAGTCAATGAAAACAACAAACAACAAAAGAGTCAACACAAACAACAAAAGAGTCAACGAAAACAACAAACAACAAGTCAACAAAAACAACAAAAGAGTCAACACAAACAACAAGAGTCAACACAAACAACAAGAGTCCACACAAACAACAAAAGAGTCAACACAAACAACAAAAGAGTCAACGAAAAACAACACACACGAGTGAACACAAACAACAAGAGTGAACACAAACAACAAGTCAACAAAAACAACAAACAACACGAGTCAACACAAACAACAAAAGAGTCAACACAAACAACAAAATAGTCAATGAAAACAACAAACAACAAAAGAGTCAACAAAAACAAACAACAAAAGAGTCAACACAAACAACAAGAGTCAATGAAAACAACAAACAAGAAAAGAGTCAACAAAAACAACAAACAACAAAAGAGTAAACAAAAACAACAAGAGTCAACACAAACAACAAAAGAGTAAACAAAAACAACAAACAAGAAAAGAGTCAACACAAACAACAAACAAAAAAAGAGTCAATGAAAACAACAAACAAGAAAAGAGTCAACAAAAACAACAACCAACAGAGTCAACACAAACAACAAGAGTCAACACAAACAACAAAAGATTCATGACAATGAGTGAACAGCTGATTTACCCCCCCCCCCCCGTGTCCCGCCCACAGAGACCCTTCAATCAAGACAATAAGTCACTATCTATAATTTTAAATAATCTGTTGTAATTTCAGATCGTTTAAAATGTGCTGATTTTAGTGGATGAGTCAGATTTTTAATGATCGTACAAAAATGAATGAACACCTTCTGACTGAATTCAGACCTAAAACAAACAGTGTAAAACACTTGGACCTTTAATGACCTTCAGTGTTTAAACTATGCCAACGGGTTCATTGGAGGGTGGTGGTCTTGTTTCCAGTGCGTCCGGTGCTCACCCAGTGTTTCCGTGTTGGTCTGCAGCTGGATTTTGCTGAAGTCGCTGACGAACGTGCAGTCGTTCCCTTCGATCACGCTTCTGTCGGCCGGACCTTGAGGAGAAAATAAGAGCGGTAGATACAAGGTAAACGAGCACCGTTACACCACTGCCACGGCCATAAACAAGACGGACGGACGGTGGACGGACGGCGTGTCCATGGAGAGGACAACAGATTTATAGAGTAGATACAAGACACCTGACACAAGCAGGCCCCGCCCACAACCAGCAAAGAACAACTACATACACACTATTATGCATCTGCACATGGATGTGTGTGTACATACACTTTCTACACACTTAGACCACACACACACACACACACACACACACACACACGTGTGTGTGTGCGTTTAAATAGCTGCTGTATGCTCATGCATGTGTGTCCTGAGGGGGTGGGGTCAATGACCTTCGCAGAGTGATGGGCTTTTTATTGTCCAGTAAGCACTGTGAGAGGAGGAGGAGGAGGAGGAGGAGGAGGAGGAGGAGGAGGAGGAGGAGGAGGAGGAGGAGTGTTAATGGGTGTAGGTGAGTTGCTTTTGGGTCATTCCACCTCAATTCAACAAGTGCCTCCTGCTCGACCATCTTAGATTTGCTTGAAATTTTTACCATATAAAGTTCAACACTAAAAAACACCTCAGCCAAAATTTCAGATTGATATATCAAATACATTTGAAGAAAAAAATTCATGAACAGGGTACCCCTCTTGCCGTTTTTGGTGCATTTCGCAATCGTCTTAAAATGCAGCAAAGTTTAAAGTGCAATATCTCAGTACGTTTTTTAGCTAAATGCATGAAATTTTCAGTAAAGGAAGACTACCACATATAGATTGCATATGTCTGTTCTCAGTAACATTGTCTTTATTGGGACTGTGGTATGACCTTGTGAAATCTGGAAAATAAACTTGAAACTTTTACGAACCCCTATATTTATTGACCAATTAAACACAAACCAAATATGATATATTGCAAATAATTACACTTCCTTTTACATAAGTATATAGAGTAATCAGATCAGCATTTATTAATGGGTATGATCCTTTTTTGTTGTTGTTTTTGTCATAATAAAATTGCAAAATAACACTTTTCATTAATTTCACTTTCAAATACCACAGGTATGACAAGGAGTCCCAACCAAAAGAACTTATTTTCTGAAAGACCATCACATATGCTTACAAAATGTAAAATTTCATGATGGTTCTAGGATTCTAACCTACAAAAAATATTTTTGAAATATCAACACATTATGGAATTTCGCGATTGTGTTTCATGCCAGTTTTTTTTCAAACCACAACAAATATGATTCTTATTTTGCATATCTCATGTATTGTAAACCACTTATTCTTCATCAATTACCAGTGAGCTGATGATGTCACCAATACATGTATCTACTGAATGAGTTTGGTTTTCTTGGAATTTTGGTTGCCATCAGATTAGATCAGCTGCCTCATTCAGGAGATTTCTCTGACATCATCACTGACTATATAAATCTGATTGCTCTGACATTTTATTCAGTTCAGTCAAAACAGCCCTGCCTGTTGGACACTAAAGCAGTGATGGCTTTTTCAGCAGTCTTAGTTCCATGCACTATTGGAGATCATCTGGGTCTCGAAGACCAATGTCATAAATTGGATTATGTACACAAACTTAAAGTGTGAGTATATACATGATTTCTGGGAGGGGGTACTTTTTTTTTCTAGTTATGGTAACATTGCAATATTTTGTCATGATATTCACATATAATTCCAAATTATTTTACACAGTCCCATGAAACTGAGCAAGGTTGAAGAACTCACAGCTGAAGATCAGGAACTTCTGAAAAAAAGATGTGAATTGCAACAAATATCGTCTGAAGCAAACATATGGTTGTTGGTACTCCTTGTCATACCTGTGGTATTTGAAAGTGAAAATTAATAAAAAATGTTATTTTGCAATTTTATTATGATAAAAACAACAACAAACTAGAAGCACTCGGAGAGCGCAGACCTCCGCCAAGGCTGATCAGTGGCACCCCCCGTGGGCCCCCCCACCCCCGATCACCACCAAAATGTAATCATTTCTTCCTTATCCCTTTTCCAACAAACCCTGAAAATTTCATCCAAATCTGTCCATGACTTTTTGAGTTATGTTGCACACTAACGGACAGACAAACAAACAAACCCTGGCAAAAACATAACCTCCTTGGCGGAGGTAAAAAGGATCATACCCATTAATAAATGCTGATCTGATTACTCTATATACTTATGTAAAAGGAAGTGTAATTATTTGCAATATATCATATTTGGTTTGTGTTTAATTGGTCAATAAATATAGGGGTTCGTAAAAGTTTCAAGTTTATTTTCCAGATTTCACAAGGTCATACCACAGTCCCAATAAAGACAATGTTACTGAGAACAGACATATGCAATCTATATGTGGTAGTCTTCCTTTACTGAAAATTTCATGCATTTAGCTAAAAAACGTACTGAGATATTGCACTTTAAACTTTGCTGCATTTTAAGACGATTGCGAAATGCACCAAAAACGGCAAGAGGGGTACCCTGTTCATGAATTTTTTTCTTCAAATGTATTTGATATATCAATCTGAAATTTTGGCTGAGGTGTTTTTTAGTGTTGAACTTTATATGGTAAAAATTTCAAGCAAATCTAAGATGGTCGAGCAGGAGGCACTTGTTGAACTGAGGTGGAATGACCCTTTTGGCAGTTAACTCTCAGGGGTTCATGGTGCAGCAGGTGTAGTCTGAGCAGTGAACACTGACACCATCCACCTGTACGTTCAGTACACATGTGGGCGGTGAGTAAGTAACTAAGTAAAGAAGTAACTAAGTAAATAAGTAAGCATTAACAGTGCTCAGTGACCCCTGCCGTTAACCCCCTCCCCACACACACACAAACAGGAGGTGTGTGTGCTCATCGTGCCAGTGCAGTGTGAACCTGCGAGCTGTCGGAGGTGGTCCAGGGGGGGGATGATGGGGGGGCTCCTCCTCTGCAGGAAGAAGAGCACCATGACGGTCAGGGAGAAGTTGGTGACCCAGGCCCCGGGGATGGAGCTGGTGAGGCTGTGGGCCCGAGCCCAGCAGCGCACGCTGAACACCAGGAGGCGCACACGGCGGTCCAGGAGGCCGTACAGGTAGAGCAGCTCTGTGCTCTTCAGCGCCACCCTGTGGACAACACACACACACACACACCGTCAGTCTACTGCACTGGAGGGAACTACATACAGGCACAGGAAGGACGAGCACAACACTGTGGTTTTCTGCAGTTTGGGTTCAGTTTAAAGGTGGGCTCTGAGAGGTTTTTTCTGGAGCCTTTTTACTCTATTCCTTCAAATCCCCTTCACACCCTGATTACAACTAATTCATTAAATGCTCTAACACAAAATTAAAAACATTAGTCACCAGTGGAACGGACAAGATGGAAAAAACACCATCCAATCATTTTGAGCGCCCACACGAAATGATTGAACGGTGATATGTCTATCAAACTCAACTGCCATTGGCCCCTCCCCCCTCTGTTCGTACCCCTCTTCGTGCATGAATCGTGCGTTCCCAGAGGCTGAAGCGTTTGTACAGGAAGTGAAGCCAGAACCTGGATATATTAGTTCTATTAGGATGGAAAGTTCACCTCCAAACTGTTTAGTCCCAACATAAACCAGTAGGAAATGGAACATTAGTCCCACAGCTCTGAACTGGGGCTGTTCTGGAAGAGCGGGGGGGTTAGAGGAGACTGAAGGAGGGATGACTGGATACGCCAGACGGAGCCTCAGCCGCTGTCGGAGTCGGTTTGGCCGGAGCGGACCGTAGACTGTGTGGAAGCCCGAGCCGGGCCGGAGCAGAGCCTCAGCTGGTGAAGTGCCGCTGGTGAACCCTCAGGAACTAACACTGTGTGTGCCAGTACTCTGGAGGCGTGGCTTCAGGGGGACGTCTGAAGAAAGGGGGTTGGACTTTGAAGTGAGCATTTTCAAAATGCAGCTGCTGGAACTGTTTTTCTAAGAGCTCAGACCCACCTTTAATTCCTGGTCCAACTTAAGGTTCATTAGTTTGGACAAACAATGAGAACAACTAAAATGTCTCATAGTAGTTGAATTTAACAGCTGATTTCTGTCCATTTAACAGGTTTTCTTGATAATAACCCAAACCACTTCAGTTCTTCCATCAGTATCTGTGTCACAGGTGTCAAACATGCGGCCTGTGGGCCATAACTGGCCCTCCAAAGGGTCCAGTCTGGCCCTTGGGATGAATGTGTGAAATGCAGAAATTACACTAAGAAGTTAACAATCCTTTTAGTTCGGGTTCCACATTCAGACCAATTCAATCTGCAGTGGGTGAGAGCAGTCAAATACGATCAGAAGAACATATGAATAATAACAACTGCAAATGTCTCTCTGTAAATCTAAATATTTTCATGTATTTACACTAAAACAAAGTATAATGTTGCAAGAAATGTGAATAACCTGAAATGTCTTAAAAGAAGTCAGTACAATTTTACCAATATTTGGTCTGTTCTTAAATGTTCTGTGTGTTTGTAGATCCACTGTGATCTGTAAGTTCTACTGTACATGTGGAAATGATAAACTGAGGCAGAGTACTGTTAAAATTACACTGATTTTTTCAGTTTGTTCATGTTATTCACATCTTCTGAAACTTTTTCATAATGTAAATTAACTTTTTTGGCTCTAAAACAGAGTAAAGTTTGGAGTTGACATTATTTCTATATTATTATTTATATCCTTTTACTGGTTCGGCTCACTGCAGATCAAATTTAGCTGAATGTGGAACTGAACTAACATGAGTTTAACAGCTGTGTTCTGTGTCATAGTTCTGACAAAAACAGTACTTTTATTCATTCCATGTTTTCTGTTCTGTCTGTTTTAGACAGGAGTTAGGACTGGATTACACAACCAGTGTTTTGGAGGACTTTAGATGGAATAATCTTTTTTTTGGAGTTGGATCAATGCCAGTGGATGGACACTGGGTTTACGTTCAGTTAATGATATCTTTACTAAAAAACCTCACTTTTTCTTCAGCGTTTTTCTGTTTCTGATAAAATAACCTTTGACAGTCCTGTTTTACATTCTCTCTGATTCAGGAAATGAAACCACCTCCTGTTCAAAGGTCAGTGAAACTCACAGGTCCTTGTAAACCTCCACTAGATGGCAGTGTTTGACTCACAGGTCCGTGCACTTCACAGATCAGTATCAGAAGCCCCCCCCCCCCCATTTCCTTAGAAACTCCAGTGGTTTTCTGTACGTGACTGAACCCTCTCATACTGTCTTTAACCCTTCCACACATAAGTGGGTCACAAATGACCCAGTGAGGAGGTTTTACTGCAGTATGTTTGGAGGGAAACATTATTTCAGATTCAGGTATTCCTTAAAAACATGTTACTGACATCAGGACGTTTGAACTTTTAATTCACCTGCTTATAGATTTCATCAAACTGTACTGTTTGTTTTACTGCTTAAACTTCCACATGTGGATCCAAATAAGGAATATTTAACACAGATCCTCTGGGTTCATCCAGGATCCACTGTTTTTTTTGGTTGGGTGACATGTTTGTTTTTAACTCTGTATGTACAGAGTTAAAACAAAGATTCACAATTTACCTTTTTTTCTTTTTCTGTCTTTCAGTCAGTGACACCCTTTTCTTAAAAAAAACAAAAACAAAAAACAGAACAGTGTATTTTATATCAATGATGTCCTGCGTCCAGGGGTTATGGGGTGGGTCCAGGGGTTAAGGGGCGGGTCCAGGGGTTAAGGGGCGGGTCCAGGGGTTAAGGGGCGGGTCCAGGGGCCAAGGGGCAGGTCCAGGGGTTACAGTCCTTAGGGCAGAAGTGAAACCTAAAGGCAGCCTTTGGTGCAGTTTCACTCAGATCACTGCACTTCCTGCCACAGATCAGTTTCAGTTTGGGTAAAACCGGCCGTACCAGAAAAGCAGCTGCAGTTTCTGTGAAGTCAGACGACAAAGAGTGAGCGGAACTGAAACATGGATGAACATGATCTGGTGTGAAATAAACCTGTGACAGGAAGTCCACTTCAGTTCCATCTGACAAACAAACAGTGAAGGGACCAGGATCCAAATCAACTGTGTCCTGGGACTAAATATGGACATTTAACCCATAAACACACAGGGTAATTTCTGTGGAAGTTTATTTAACTTTTCTTAAGTGATTTATCACAGTTTATTCTAATATTATCCTGTGTGTTTTGCTTTTTTTTGGTGTAAATCAGGTATTTTTCCCTGTATTTAATTCACTGATCCTTAGGGCTGTAAGAAAATATCAGTTCTGTAAAATATCGCAATATTTCATTTCACAATACTGTATGGATATTAAAAAGTACTGTATGGATATTTTTAGGTATTTATTCAAATGCAGATATGGAGGAGGTTCATTTTAGTTTTTTTTTGTTTTTCTTTTTTGTTTATATTTTATTTATTATTATTTAACACTGTTTTATTAAATAATGTTCATTCCTTTGCTGGGAGGAGTTTTTACTGTGACTGTATTAAAAAAAAAAAAAAAAAGAGATGCAACAACTTTGGGCTGTGCAATTAATCGAAATTCAATTACGATTTCGATTATTACACGCAACGATTACAAAAATTATGTAATCGAGAAAAAACGATTATTAATTTTGAGTTGTTTTAATTCACGCGCACGCAAGCTCCCATGAGCTGCTCTGCCCCGCCCCCCTCTAAGCTACTGCTGCCCGCTAGCCGGCAGGTCCACCCCAAGAGGAAAGTTGGACCTAGCGGTTTGGAAAAATGGCAGGAGAATCACAACAGAAGTGCTTGGTAAACAAAAAGGCAAGTCCAATTCAATTGTATGGAATCACTTTGGGTTTGATGAAGAAGACGAAGAGCAAAAACACATCACGTGCAAAAAGTGTTTGGTAGTTGTGTCCGCACCGACCGGTAACACAACAAACCTTTGAACCATCTAAAGTTTAACCACCGCCACCTTTATCATAATCTTATGAAAAACTAAAACACATAAAAACAACTTCGTCCGCAATGCAATCTTCAGTTTCCGAATCTCTTTACGCTGTAACTCCCGTATTAACCTAACCCTAACCCGTATAACCCTAACGTACGTATGCTAGATGGCTGATGTATACAGAAGGCCTGAACTGAAACCTCACGGCACGCCACTGAATTTATTATGTTTCATACTACACTGAACATACTTGAATTTATAATTTGCACTTTACGTGAGTTTTTTTTTTTTTATTGCTACAGTTCTTTGGCAAGTCTAGAGCAGTTTAATTCCAGTGCACTATTTATTTACAAAAGGAAACAGACTTGAATTTACAGTACACTTATTTGCATTCAAAGATTTTTTTGTTTCGTACAAAAGTGAACATACTTTGCTTTAGTGGTTAAAAGCTTTATTTATGTTTAAAGAGTATATTTTACATTGCTTTGCAAGAAAAAAATAAACAACTTTAAGGTTAAAAAATAATTGTTTTTAATAATCGTGATTTCAATTATTGCTAAAATAATCGTGATTTTTTTTTTTTCTATAATCGAGCAGCCGTACAACAACTGGAACACCATAAATTTCCCTGGGGTTAATAACAAGGTTCTAATAGTTTTGGATTTTTCATTATAGTTTAGTTTTGATTTTTTTTTCTCTAATTCAGTTCGTTTTAATTCGTTTTTAGAGCAGGTTTGTTAGTTTTTATTAGTTTTCATTTTTTTCCTAAATGCTTAGTTTTAGTTTAGTTGTAGTTCAGTTGTAGTTCAGTTGTAGTTTAGGTGTAGTTTAGTTGTAGTTCAGTTGTAGTTCAGTTTTAGTTTAGTTGCAGTTCAGTTTTAGTTTAGTTGTAGTTTTAGTTTAGTTGTAGTTTAGTTGTAGTTCAGTTGTACTTTAGTTGTAGTTTAATTTTAGTTCAGTTGTAGTTTAGTTTAGTTGTAGTTCAGTTGTAGTTCAGTTGTAGTTTAGTTGTAGTTCAGTTGTAGTTTAGGTGTAGTTCGTAGTTTAGTTAGTTCGTTGTAGTTCAGTTGTAGTTCAGTTGTAGTTTAGTTGTAGTTTGTAGTTTAGTTGTAGTTCAGTTGTAGTTTAGTTGTAGTTCAGTTGTAGTTTAGTTGTAGTTCAGTTGTAGTTCAGTTTTAGTTTAGTTGTAGTTCAGTTGTAGTTCAGTTGTAGTTTAGTTGTAGTTCAGTTGTAGTTTAGTTGTAGTTTAGTTGTAGTTTAGTTGTAGTTTAGTTGTAGTTCAGTTGTAGTTTAGTTGTAGTTTAGTTGTAGTTCAGTTGTAGTTTAGTTGTAGTTTAGTTGTAGTTCAGTTGTAGTTTAGTTGTAGTTTAGTTGTAGTTCAGTTGTAGTTTAGTTGTATTTCAGTTGTAGTTTAGTTGTAGTTCAGTTGTAGTTTAGTTGTAGTTCAGTTGTAGTTCAGTTGTAGTTTAGTTGTAGTTCAGTTGTAGTTTAGTTGTAGTTCAGTTGTAGTTCAGTTGTAGTTCAGTTGTAGTTCAGTTGTAGTTCAGTTGTAGTTCAGTGGTCTCTTTTCTCTTCTTCTCTGTGCTCCTATTCAAATCAATCCCAGACAGGACTCTGCTGCTTTAGTCTCCATGTTTCCAGGTAGAGTGGGGACCAGAAGACGACTGGAAACCACAAGTGAACACAAGTGACGGAGCAAAAAGTGTCGTATGGAGACAGCACAGAAAACTGAGGGTACGTTTACACGGCAACACTCCGCAAAGATTTCTCCTTTGCGTTATAAAATCATTCCGCGTTAAGACGAAGCTGCTATGATAACGATCTGCGTTAACATGAGTCCGCGAGGACGGCTGAATACACTGTAGTGTCCATGCCAGACCAGTAGCTGGCGATGTAGAGCTGTAGTGAAACAGTGGCGGTAAAACACACGCCTGTGCACAAACGATTTCCGGTTTAGACAGCCTCTAAATGAGGAGAAGAAGAAGAAGAAGAAGAGGCGGACAACACTATTTACAAACAACAATGGTGAGTGGTCGTACAAAGACGCAGGACTTCTGTGTCTGGACAGACGAGCTGAGCACAGTTAGCAGCACGTATGTTGTTCTGAAACCGGCCATTGTTGTTGTGGTTGTTCCTTCTTTTTCTGCAGCTTTATTGTGTCATAGAGGCTGGCAAACCAGCTTGGAGGCGCATTACCACCACCAACTGGCCCGGAGTGGGTTAACTGGCGGTTCTTTTCTGCGCGCGCATGTGGTGATGTCATATTTTACCCCGGAACGCTCCGACTCGCGTTAACACGGAGCTGAAATGCGGAGCGTATCGATAACGTTCCACCCTGGACCCTGGTATCAAAAGTTTCCGGATTCAGGCCCTCTAGGCACCGTTTCCATGGTAACAGAAGGCTAATCCGCCATGAAATCTTCCTGGAGTCGACTGAGTCCTACACCTTGTAAACGGCCCCTGAGAGAGACAAAGAAATCCATTTAACATCAATCTGACATTGACAAAGACCAAAACGAAGGGAATTTGATCCATAATTTTTATCCGTTTTAGTTAGTTTTGTAAACACACAATACAGTTTCAGTTAGTTATGGTTTTATTCTTTTAATTATAGTTTTTATTTATTTTAGCTAATGAAAATGTTGTTACAATTCTAGTTTTCGTCATTTCGTTAACAATAATCACCTTTGTTAATAAAGTGTTCTGGTTCTGATCAGGACATGGATGCAGTGGAGCACAGTGACACAAACTGAGTGAAACTATGACACAGAAACACTGGGGTGATGATGTCATAGTTCACCACGTCATGTGACTCAGTGAATGCTCTTTGTAGAATCAGTTTAAACTCATCTGCATCTGATAAGAAGTGACAAACACTGCGCTGTAAAAAAAAAAACAACAAAAAACCCCAAAAAACAGTAATATTCCTTCAGCTGGGGCGCCGAAAAAATACTGTTAAATAACAGGAAATAACCATCTCATAAAAATACGGCAATTTTCCATAATTCAAATACAGTTTTTTGCCCTAACTTTACATGAGATTTTACATATTTTTTTGGACTTTTTTATGTTTAATAAAGAATATTTACATGTATTAAAACAATCCAATTCCCTATAAATATATATATAAATAATTTTCAGTGAGACTCAGTTGTCCAATCCACTGATAAAAACTGTATTTGGACAGTTTATCAGTGCTTATACATGTTATACATTCACAAAAATACATTTATTCAACATTTTTGTTGTGAAACCTCCTGTAATTACACAAGATATTTGTCAATGAACAAACAAGTCTGGTTCAATTGACAGAACTAATACTTCTGTTACCATTAATTGTCAGTAATTTTATCTCATTTTATTATTTTTTTTTACAGTATTAAACTTTAAATTAACAGTTTAATCTCATAAATAGAAAAGAAATATTTGTGAAATTACAATACATTTGCAAATGTATTTTAACTGTATTTTTCTGTGAAAAAAGAAAAAAATTCTTTTAAAGAATTATAATTTTTTGGTTCTTCACAGTTACAGTTTTTTCCTGTTCTTTTCCATTTGTCATGTAAAATCACAGTCTGTTTGTGTCATTTCATTGATATTTTCCTGTATCTGAAAAATACAGGAAAAATCTGTCAAATAAACAGTGAAAATTCTGATAAATTACAGATTTTTTTTTACAGTGTGGGGTGATGATGTCACAGATGGAGGCGGGTCCAGTACCTGTTATTGACGGTCAGGTCGCACTGAAACCCAGAGGGCTGATGGGAAAAGCGGACCAGGGGACACCTGGCATTCAGAATCTTTTGGACCCCCACACACCCGGGTCCGAACTGGTCCACACACTCCCCGATGACAGACAGGATGCTCTGGGTGACGGCCCGCTCCGAAGTGGCCCGCTTCATCTGGTACTCCACCGACAGAGAAGACTTTGGCTGAAGAGACAGATGACAGGGGAATCAGAACCAGGACCAGGACCACAACCACAACCATGACAGAGCCGACTTTGGCTGAAGAGACAGACCACAGCACAGTCAGAACCAGGACCAGAACCAGGACCAGAACCAGGACCACAACCACAACCAGAACCAGGACCAGGACCAGAACCAGAACCAGAACCAGAACCAGTGTAAAGTGTAAAATGCAGCGCTGGAGTGACTGCTGGTGTTAAAGGGTTTATTTAAAGTCTCTGTAAATGTCCGTTCTCACCGTCTGCACGTCCCTCCCGCTGATGTCATCCAGATCCAGGAACATGTCCAGGTCACAGCCCAACTTTCCGAAGCCATTCACAGACGAACCGAACGGCTTGACGGTGCATTCTGGGAAATAAGCGGCGGCAATATCCTTGAGCAGCGAGCAGACGAGGAAGCGCAGCCGGCTGTTCTCCTCCGTCAGCTGATAGGCCTGGGTCAGACACATGATCTGCTGATCCACCTGAGGACCAACCGACAGCACAACATGACATCACAGCCTACTGTAAACAACAACAACAACAACTTCACACTACTTTTACACAAAATCACCCCCAGCCTGGGTTAACATTGAGCAACAGTCTATTCCAGATTTACCGATATGCAATTATCTTTATTCCGCAGATTTATATAAACTGAAAAAACAACCAAAAAACCCCTTCTTGAATAACACTATTATTACATGGCACACAGCGCACAAACATGTGGGAGAACATGTAAATATGTCCCAGTTTACAGCTTTATGGAATAATGACCAGTTTATACCGGGCAGAAACGATGGAGGATTTAAATTATGGAAAATTAACGGCATTCAGGCAATTAAAGATCTATATGGTGACGGAAAATTGCTTATATTCAGTGATCTGTCTGAAAAACATAAAATTCCACCAAAACATTTTTACAAATATTTACAGGTAAAAAGCTTTTTGGCATCTAGGTCTAAAGAAATTATGTGTACACCTAGATTATCATTAATTGAGCAAATGGGAAAACAGGGACAGAAAGGCCTATTATCTAAATATTATAATCTGTTTCGGTCAAATTGTAAAGATTCAGCAATAGGTTTACTGACAGCATGGAGAAATGATATACAAGAAGACACAGATGAAGCCAACTGGAAGGAGGCCTGTTTGAAGGCCCAAAAACAAACTATAAATACACCACTGAAGTTACTACAATAGAAAGGGTTAACAAGGGTTTATAGAACCCCTGAAAACTCCACCATATGTCCAGTCATATTCCTGATACATGCACTAAATGTCCAGAGAATAAAGGAACTCTGATTCACTGTCTGTGGGAATGTTCAAAGATACACAGATCCTGGAAGGAGGTCATCAGTTGTATGTCTGAGGTGTTTAACATTAAGATTCCTTTTTGTAGATCACACACACATTTTTTGGGATTGTCCAAAACTTAAATCTTTCTGGGAGGGAATTAGGGGGGAACTTTCTAAAATACTACACACTTACATCGAATTTGACCCACTGATTTTTATCTTTGGAGTGCTCCCTGCTAATTTCTTAAATAAGGATAAAGAATATCTTTTGAAAATTCTTGTCTTGGTAGCAAAAAAAAAAAAAGATAACTGTATCCTGGTATAAACCACTTCCTCCAACAATAAATCAGTGGAAGGAAAGAATTGTGAGGGTCTATACAATGGAAAAAATAACAGCACACCTAAACCTTACCACTGATTTGTTCAAGAAGAGGTGGAATCCTTTGATAATCCATTTGGATGATATTGTAGCATTTGAGAGTCTGGCGCTGGGGGGATATTATTTGTATTTTTATGTAACTATTAAAATAATTGTAGGCAGATATATTAGGTATGCAAATAAGACCTTGGAACAGTACACTGATTTGAGGTACCAGTTTGCCGAGAAGTTATGTTTATTTGTTCATTTATTTTGTTCTTTTTATGTTATAAAAGATATGTAGCTTTCTACATTAACAATATGTAAGAATTGTACATATTGTAAAGCTTGAAATATAAATATGAATAAAATTTTGTTCAAAAAAAAAAAAAAAAAAAGATTCCTTTTTGTTCTAAACTTTGTATACTGGGAATATACCCTGAGGATTTCACACATACTAAGAAACAAACTAAAGTGTTGGACTTGGGACTGCTACATGCAGAACAGGAGAGTTATGGCTTTGAACTGGAAGAGCATGGAAGCTCCTTCTGTGAAGTAATGGATAAAAGAACTATCAGAGTGCATCGAACTGGAAAGACTGACTTACATTACCAAAGGAAAACTGGAGGAATTTGTGCAGTTATGGGAACCATATATGAACATTATGGTATTTGGAAAATAGGGACATGTCATACAAATTATCACTGTTTAACTTTTTTTTTTAAATTATTATTATCATGATTGCTGTATTTTATTATTATTATTATTATTATTATTATTATTGTTATTATTATTATTATAAAATCTACATATACGAGGGCTGTTCAATAAGTTCATGGCCTCACCCAGAACAGAACAGAACACAGACTGATAATTTATATTTTATTTTTCAACATAATCTCCA
>NW_021941538.1:305012-310012 GCF_902148855.1 Sphaeramia orbicularis | reverse complement strand
ATTTTCTTCACATTAGTTCAAACCCTTTTCTGTTTCAAATTAAACCTCCTTCTATGGTTTTCATCCTGTCATACTAAAACAATCTGCAAATCTGCAAATTTGCAGCAAAAGTCCATTTCTTGCACAAAACACAATCAGTAATGTCCTTAATTCAGATAACTCTTTAAACTTGAACAATCCTGGTTTAATAAACAACTCATTTGTATGTTCCATGAAATGAACATTGGACATGATTCTTTTTACTCTTCTCTGTCATAAAAACAATGGCTTTGTGTAACTCATATATGTGTTGGCCCATACTTCAACACAAGAACTCAAATATGGCAGAATAAGTGAACAATATAAAGTTCTCATATAACACAAATATGACAGAACATATAATATACAAGACACAATTAATATAGTAGTTGGTCAGTTAAAAATCTAAAACAAACAAAAAAACCTTTAATTTATAAGCATTGACTACAAAAGAAGTGGATGGATAATGTTTTTCTGTCTTTTTTTTTTTTTTTCTGTGGACAATATACAAATAAACAAACAACATGGCATCTGTATTAAAGAAAATACAAAAGCACAGATGCAAATAGGAATACATATGTAGATGTCAACAACCATGAAGACTGCAATTTTTGAAAAGAAAAAAAAAGAAATAAAAATAAAAATAATTAACAAATAAAATGAGGTGGGGGGCTAGGGCTTGTTGTACAAATTCTATTCTTCAATAATTGATAGAAGCTTCAGTGCAGGTTTACTCTGCATGTGATGGAGAGTTTTCATCTAGAGCAGAAACTCATGATGGAAACTGGAAAAAGTGGGTTTCATCTTCAAATGTTTATATTTGTGTTTGTAAAATTGACCCAGAATGACGATATTATTTAGTACAAAGCTGTCTTTGACACTGTCCAGTATATGTCCATAAGTAATGACCATTAGAGAAAATTCTTCAGGAAGGCAAACGTTTGTGTGAAGCCAGTCATAAATTAAATGTCCAGTCCAAAGGCTTCCATACATACAATGGAAAAATAAATGAACTGTGGTTTCAGTCTCATGACAGAAAACACAGTTATTTGTTTCAAAACCAAATTGTTGTTTTATCAGATCATTGGAGGGACAGACGCCATTCAAAATTTTAAAATGAATTTCTTTGGCTTTTGGGTTTACAGGAAACTTTAAATACTGGGTTTGCAAAATTCGTATTGATTTATGAGTATAAAATTGAGAAATAGAGTTTGTATAGGACAGGATGGGATTTGAATTGTAGTTGAGGATTTTCCTAATTATTTTATTGGGGATTTTTAGTTCTTTAAAGCTGGATCCTCCAGTTAAAAGCTGAGGTAAATAAGGTGTGACTGGATTTGGATTCCTCTGATTATGCAGAGAATGGAATTTGGAATGGCTTTGATAATGGAATCATAAGTCTTGTTGCTGCAAGCAAAATCATATTTCTGACAAAAATCCCTGTACGATAGAATATTCCCACTACTGAAATGGCAAAGTCACACTTGAGAAATAGTTCAATCCCTCCCAATTTCTTAAAAATGACTCTGGGGATATGAAACTAAAAGTTATTATAATTCAAACAGGATTTTAGCCAGTTAATTTTGCAGGTTCCATTTAAAGAGTCCAAATCAGTAGCTTGAAGGCCACCATCCTCAAAATCTTTGGTAAGTTCAACTCTTTAAATGTAGTGGATTTTCTTTTTCCAAATATAATCAAAATTAATCTGATTAAGTTTTTTTTAATAGCACTATTTGGAATAGCTAATGAATATGCTGGATAGATACACCTGGGGATACTCTCCAGTTTGGTTCAAAATATTCTTCCAATTAAGCTCATGTCTCTTGAGGGCCATGAATTCAGTTTATTTTGGTGTTCCTCTATTACTCTCCATACATTCATGTTGTTTTTTCTGTCATCGTTTTGAAGAAAACAACTTCCTCCCTTGCTTTTTTTGGAACCAGAAGTGGCCATATATGGATAAAGGGGCGTGGCTGCGGAAGCGCGAGGTGTCAGAAGTATGTGTGATAGATGCGCGTGAGTTCATGCCAGATGTGAACTCCGAGTTCAGTCAAACATGCAGAACAAAATATTTGACAGTCCTGTTAGTGGAACCTGTCTGTCTGGAAGAAGTCAGAGGTATTAGATAAACAGTAGTTACAAGAACCGGACTGAACAGACGAGTGAGTGAACTGAAAGAAACAGCTGTCAAAGCACTGGGGCAGACTTTACATTAGCATTAGCTTTAGCATTAGCTGTATTATCCATTATAAGCGCTTACACAGACCATCTGTTAGCATTAGCATTAGCTGTATTATCCATCTCTCAGATTTCCACTGTTCACACACTTTTCCTGACCTTTAACTACAGACTTCTTTCCCTCACGGGTTCATTTTCAGAATGTTTCCACAGGAAAACACCACATATTTCAGTGGGAGGTGACGTTGTGTGATTCAGCATTTGTCGGATGAATTTTTTATTTTTTTTCCCATCTCAGATAACAGAAGAAAAGGGAAAACGAAACCCCCATGACAGTGGGTGAACACAGTCAGTGGTGTGTGACATTCAGCTCATCCACCTCCGGACTGATGCTGTCACTTACTTTTCTTTCTTTCTTTTTTTGTTTTTTTGTTTTTTGCTGTGCACTTCCTCTGTTTACTTCCCCTCAAACTCAAACACACTCAGTCTCAGTCGGACTTTGACGCACGATGGAAACACTAGAGCTGCCTGTCCTCTGACTCCACCACTATGGTAAGAACTGTGTGTGTTCTTTCATTATAAACTGGAATAACATCTGTTTTTACTATGACTTTGTCCTGCTGTTGATACTTGGTTGTGCGACGAAAACTACTAATGGTGTTCTTGTTGTTGATGTAATATTGTAATATTCTATGGTAATAATATATACGCACCACAAGACAGCTGTCTCCTTTAAAACCGTCGTACATAATGACACTAAAGGTATTCTATTCTATTCTATTCTATTCTATTCTATTCTATTCTATTCTATTTGTATTCAATAATATAATATTTCCGTGTTTGAAGTCATTTTATAAATATACCGTTTGTATACAGACGTCGTGTACCAGGTTTGGTTGCATATTTACTGCTCCACTCTGGACATTTTTCATGACATTTCACCGTTGTAGGTGTTTTTAATAGTTTTTGTAGACTGTCAAGTGTCTGCTTTCCGGGGTTTCCCAGCTCATGTGAATGCCCCTTCCTTCTGCTTGGAAAACAGAGCTTTAAGCCCCGCCTATAGCTGTAACTAAGCCCCGCCCACTGTCTTCAGTCAACTCAACCGCAGCCGTGCAGCTGTGCAGACTCCTGTCTGCAGCTGCACACACTGAATTAGTGTTATAATCCATTAATCTACTGATTATTTTCTTAGGTTCGGTTAAATGATTATTTGAACAAATGAAAAAAAGAAAAGAAAAAAAGAAAAATGTGAAACAGACTTGTTCTTTATTCCAGACCCATCTGAGACAATAACCACAAAAAGTATGTGTGTGTGTATATATATATATATATATATATATATATATATATATATATGTGTGTGTGTGTGTGTGTGTGTGTGTGTATATATATATATATATATATATATATATACAGTACAGGCCAAAAGTTTGGACACACCTTCTCATTCTTTGCATTTTCTTTATTTTCATGACTATTTTCATTGTAGATTCTCACTGAAGGCATCAAAACTATGAATGAACACATGTGGAATTATGTACTTAACAAAAAAGTGTGAAATAACTGAAAACATCTCTTATATTCTAGTTTCTTCAAAGTAGCCACCCTTAGCTCTGATGACTGCTTTGCACACTCTTGCCATTCTCTTGATGAGCTTCCAGAGGTAGTCACCTGAAATGGTTTCCTAACAGTCTTGAAGAAGTTCCCACAGATGCTTAGCACTTGTTGGCCCTTTTGCCTTCACTCTGCGGTCCAGCTCACCCCAAACCATCTCGATCGGGTTCAGGTCCGGTGACTGTGGAGGCCAGGTCATCTGGTGCAGCACTCCATCACTCTCCTTCTTGGTCAGATATCCCTCACACAGCCTGGAGGTGTGTTTGGGGTCATTGTCCTGTTGAAACATAAATGATGGTCCAACTAAACGCAGACCGGATGGAATGGCATGTCACTTCAGGATGCTGTGGTAGCCATGCTGATTCAGGTTGCCTTCAATCTTGAATAAATCCCCAACAGCGTCACCAGCAAAGCACCCCCACACCATCACACCTCCCCCTCCATGCTTCACGGTGGGAACCAGGCATGTAGCATCCATCCGTTCACCTTTTCTGCGTCGCACAAAGACACGGCGGTTGGATCCAAAGATCTGAAATTTGGACTCATCAGACCAAAGCACAGATTTCCACTGGTCTAATGTCCATTCCTTGGGTTTCTTGGCCCAAATAAATCTCTTGTGTTTGTTGCCTCTCCTGAGCAGTGGTTTCCTAACCTTTCCTATCCTAATAAATAACTAACTAATAAATAATTAATACATTAAAATCAACTAAATCTAAGGCTAATTTAAAAAATAAAGTAAAATATACGTCTAAAATTTAGCTTTAAAATACCTACATAAAATAATGGCCCATTTAAAACCCTAACCTAAACACAGTACACACTGAAGTGCAGAACAAAAACAGCAGAGCGAAGTGCAACAACAATACCAACAGTATAAAAGTCTATATATAAATATGTATAGGTATAAACAACAACAAAGTCCAATGGCATCTATAAATATGACATCATGTGTATATAAAAATATCTGTAAAGAAATAAAAACAATGTCAACAGTATAAAAGTATAAACACAGATGTATGCAGTCTGGTATATTTTAGTGTTTTTCTTGTGTATTATAGTGTTTGTCTGCATAGTTTTAGTAAATTTCAAATTAAATATTTTAAAAGTACATATAAAAATATCTTTATAGAAATAAGAACAACAACAGTATAAAAGTACATAGAAAAATATCTATAGATAGATACATATTT
>NW_021941538.1:282512-300012 GCF_902148855.1 Sphaeramia orbicularis | reverse complement strand
GTACCAGCTTTTTTTGTTTTTATCAAATAAGTGTCTATATTAATAACATCATAATGCAACAGTTTTTTCAGATGCAGTTTTTAAAATTTTTTATGGAATGTCCTTTGTGGTGGACAGTTTTCTTTTTTTTTTTTTTTTTTTGTATATAGTTGTGAAACTCTTGTCCACAAATGTGGACAGAAAACCCAGAGCTGGGTCTGAGGAGGATCAACTTCTTCCCACTCCTTTTTGGGTGCAGAAAAATGTAGTTTGACCCTGTTGTATGGTTCTGTGTTCTCTGATGGTTCTGTGTCCTCCAAATACAACTCCACTAACTCCCATGTGACTCTGGGTCCAGTTCAGGTGCGATGCTTTCAATCTCTTGTGGGCTCTCCTGCAGATCCCTGTCGAGAACTTCAAAGCGGCCGACGTGGAGTTCCAGGCGCGTTTCCGTCACGAGAACATCGCGGAGCTGTACGGCGTCGTGCTGTGGGATCAGAAGGTCCACCTGTTCATGGAGGCGGGGGAGGGCGGTTCGGTTCTGGAGAAACTGGACAGCTGTGGACCCATGAGGGAGTTCGAGATCATCTGGGTCACCAAGCAGGTCCTGAGGGGTCTGGAGTACCTGCACTCACACAACGTCATCCACCACGACGTCAAACGTACGTTCACATCCTTTTACAGCTGTTAGACAGGATCAATAATAAATAATATTAAAAAAATGAACAAAATAATCGATAAAATGAACAAAAATAACAAAGTAATTACATAATGCCCAAAATCATCAATGAAATTAACAACATATTCACGAAAATGATCAAAATAAACAAAATGCCCAAAATAATGATAAAAATAAGCCACAAATGAAAAAAATAGGGCGACACAGTGGTGCAGTGGTTAGCACTCGTGCCTCACAGACAGAAGGTCCTGGGTTCAATTCCAACACCAGTCGACAGGGGGTGGGACCTTTAGTCCATGGGGGTGGGACCTTTCTGTGTGGAGTTTACATGTTCTCCCCGTGTCTGCGTGGGTTCTCTCTGGTTCTCTGGCTCCTCCCACAATCCAAAGACATGCTCTGATAGGTTAATTGGTTAATCTAAATCCCCCATAGGTGTGAGTGCGACAGTGTGTTTGTCTCTATATGTTCAGTCTGCGATGAACTGGTCACATGTCCAGGGTGAACCCCGCCTTTGCCCGTAAGTAGCTGGGATAGGCTCCGCCCCCGTGACCCTAGTGAGGATAAAGCGGGTTCAGAAAATGAATGAATGAAAAAATGAACAAAATAATCCACAAAATGAAAAATAATAAATAAATGTCTAAATAATGATAAAAATAAGCCACAAATAAACAAAATAATAAAGAAATGAACAAAATAATCAACAAAATGAAGAAAAATAAACAAAGTAATTACATAATGCCCAAAATCATCAATAAAATTAAGAACTTATTTAAGAAAATGAACAAAATAAACAAAATGCCCCAAATAATGATCAAAATAAGCAACAAAATGAACAAAATAATCAAAAAATTAACAAACAAAAAAACAACAAAATGCCCAAAATCATCAATAAAATTAACAAAATATTCAAGAAAATGAACAAAATAAACAAAATGCCCAAAAATAATAAACAAAATGAACATTTTTTCCTTTTTTTCTTGATTTCTTTATTCTTTAAAGAAGAAAAAAAGAACAAAAAATCCAAATTAATTTCTCTGTTTGTTTTCAGCCAGTAACATGGTCCTGATGTCAGACAAAGCGGTGCTGGTGGACTTTGGTTTGACGGTGCAGATGACAGATGACGTCTACCATCCAAGAGACCTGAGAGGAACTGAGGTCAGAACATCTGCTGTTTATGAAGGAATGAATGAATGAAGGAATGAATGAAGGAAAGAATGACTTGCAGTGTATTGTCATTTGCCAGTACAGAGTACATCAGCGCAGACTGCGTTGGCTGATCAGGGACATGGGCCGCTGCTCTGAACCGCTGAACCACTGAACCCTTTCCTTCCAAATTTGCTGTGAAAAACAGGAAAATGCAAAGCACAAATATAAGACATCCTACAGTTTTCACACAGTACACGTGGACACATGCTGGAATTTTTTCATGGATTTGACAGGATTCATGGGATAGGGTAAAAAAACAGAGTTTGAGAGCAGACAAGCTTTGGAGTGGGGCAGGTGAGTGTGTGTGTTGTGTCTTTGTCCTTGTAAGAATGTGTGCAAAATAAGAGACACAGTGGGTCCATCTGTCCTTCAGCTGGTACCAGTCTTTATCAGTCCACTCCCACTGTGTCCTGACCGTGGAAGATGTTCTGACTGCAGGGAGAGTTGATTAGAGAAGAATCCAGCTGCTTCCTCAGCTCTCAGGGGAAAACAATTTGACCATGAGGGAAACTTCTGCTTTAACTGAGTATAACTTACATTTTGTCCTACCTGGCCTCAGCGTTTACTCCTCACTTCAGAGCAGTCAGGCCTCTACACGGTTCGTCCACCTTCTCTTTCAGTTCTGCAGTTTTACGGAGCCCCTCTGCGTTGCCTCTCAGCCCCTCTACGGACTGACCCGCGATGTAATCCGACTTCTTATGTGAGTCCGCAGCCCGTCCGACCAGGTCTCCCAGATAGCAAAATCATTATGGCTTAAATCTGGCCCAAAACTGGCATGCCATTTTGGCAAAGTTCTGGGTGAATGTGTAAGCCCCTAAATAGCCCAAAATAGTCAAGCCAAAACCAAACCAGAAGGAAGCCAAAATTCACCCAAAACTAACTGTGGACTTCCAAAACATAGCCATAACTGTCCCAGAAAAGCCCCAAATCCCCATAATCCAGCCAAAAAGTAGCCAAAACTGACCCAAAGAGAGGCCTAAAGGAGGACAAAATTCACCCAAATTTGTGTTGATCATGTTTTTAACATGAAGTGGGTTTTCTTCTGGGTAGAAATTCCCGCTCTTTGTGCAGTGTTTTGGCTTTACAGAAATATGCCAAACACAACCAAAACACATCCATATATGGAGTCAGATGTTGGTGCTCTTTAGTCAGTCTTCTTTCTTGCCATAAACATGCCATACCATCCCTGTACTGGATCTGCTCTGTGCCCAGTTCAGCACACATATGCCAGAACTCAGACAGATACTGCTGGTGCCTCCACATCTATTATAGATAACCTTAGTCAGACCACAGTTCAGACTAAAGGTTTTCAGAATGACAAAAATGCCAAATGTACGCCATAATACTACAGAAATATTAGCTATCTGGTCTGCCACACTGTCCTCCGACTGCGTCACCACCCGTTGGAATTCCTTCACATTGTCACTCACCGCTCTAAAGTGCTTCTTCATTTCCATCGACAGCAGCGGGGTGTCTTTGCGTGCTGCTGTCTCGCTGATTTTGCCACAGATCTGGGCCATCCCCAGACCAATCAGAAGGTGTCCCTCTGTCATAAATCCAAATAGGTAGATGTCTTCGGTGTCCTCCACCGACAGAGCACACAGACACACCACCCTCCACTTGTCCCAAGCGTCCCAGGTGGATCCAGCTGAAGTTCTGTCAGGGCAGGTGGACTCCCAGGGCAGGTGGACTCCCAGGGCAGGTGGACTCCCCGGGGCAGGTGGGCTCCCCGGGGCAGGTGGACTCCCCAGGGCAGGTGGACTCCCAGGGCAGGTGGGCTCCCCAGGGCAGGTGGGCTCCCCGGGGCAGGTGGACTCCCCGGGGCAGGTGGGCTCCCCAGGGCAGGTGGACTCCCAGGGCAGGTGGACTCCCAGGGCAGGTGGACTCCCCGGGGCAGGTGGGCTCCCCGGGGCAGGTGGACTCCCCGGGGCAGGTGGGCTCCCCGGGGCAGGTGGACTCCCCAGGGCAGGGGGACTCCCAGGGCAGGTGGGCTCCCCAGGGCAGGTGGACTCCCAGGGCAGGTGGACTCCCAGGGCAGGTGGGCTCCCAGGGCAGGTGGGCTCCCCAGGGCAGGTGGGCTCCCCAGGGCAGGTGGACTCCCAGGGCAGGTGGACTCCCAGGGCAGGTGGGCTCCCCGGGGCAGGTGGACTCCCCGGGGCAGGTGGGCTCCCCAGGGCAGGTGGACTCCCCGGGGCAGGTGGGCTCCCCGGGGCAGGTGGACTCCCCAGGGCAGGTGGACTCCCAGGGCAGGTGGGCTCCCCAGGGCGGGGGGCCTCCCAGGGCAGGTGGACTCCCAGGGCAGGTGGGCTCCCAGGGCAGGTGGGCTCCCCAGGGCAGGTGGGCTCCCCAGGGCAGGTGGGCTCCCAGGGCAGGTGGACTCCCAGGGCAGGTGGGCTCCCCGGGGCAGGTGGACTCCCCGGGGCAGGTGGGCTCCCCGGGGCAGGTGGACTCCCCGGGGCAGGTGGACTCCCAGGGCAGGTGGGCTCCCCAGGGCAGGTGGACTCCCAGGGCAGGTGGACTCCCAGGGCAGGTGGGCTCCCCAGGGCAGGTGGACTCCCAGGGCAGGTGGACTCCCAGGGCAGGTGGACTCCCCAGGGCAGGTGGACTCCCAGGGCAGGTGGGCTCCCCAGGGCAGGTGGACTCCCAGGGCAGGTGGACTCCCAGGGCAGGTGGGCTCCCCAGGGCAGGTGGGCTCCCCAGGGCAGGTGGGCTCCCCAGGGCCGTTCTTCCTGGGTGAAAAAATCATGTCAATTGCACTGAGTGACCAGTTGATCAGTTCCATATTTGCTGTTCAAGAGCAGGAGCAGGAGATCCAAAAGTTTATTATTTAAGTTTATTTTTTATTTTATTTATTTATTTTTAAGTTTATTTGTTTATTTTTTATTTGATTTGATTTATTTATTATTTTAATTATGTTATTTAATTTTATTTATGTAGTAATTCTATTTATTTTATTTTATTTATTTATTTTTAAAAAAAATCTTATTTATTTTTATTCTATTTTATTTTATTATTATTATTTTAAAATAATAATCCAGTTCTCCCTTTGTGCAGTACTCTCCACCTGGCTTTTCTGCCTCCGTCCATAATAATATATATTATACAGACTGAATGTCCTCTGAAATTAACCGGAGGAGAGAAAACTATTACAGGAGCAAAAACTAATTAATTTGAGCAAAAAAAAAAAGTCTGTGTTTTGAATGTCTGGGGTTGACTGGACTGTGTGATGTTAAAATGGAGTCAGGATTAAAGAAAGGGTCAGAACCAGTGATGATGAAAGCTTGAATTCAACCTGTGTTCTGTTCCAGTCTTTTTTATTTGGTTCGTTCTGTGTGTGTTCCTGCAGATGTACATGAGTCCAGAGGTGGTTCTGTGTCGAGGTCATGACACCAAAGCTGACATCTACAGCCTGGGCACCAGCATCATCCACATGCAGACCGGAAACCCCCCCTGGGTGACGCGCTACCCCCGCACCGCCTACCCATCATACCTGTACATCGTAAGTACCGCCCCCCAGGGTTACAGTCACAGAGTGCCCCGCCCCCTAGGACATGGGGGTCAAACCAAAAGCAGCCCACCAAAGGGTCCAATCAGGCCCCTGGGATGAAGAACTGAAAATATGAACAATAAATGATGTTAATATTAGTTTAGTTCAGGTTCCACATTCACACCAAACAGATCTGAAACAGATCAGAACCAGGAAAACACCGTCATAGGAACACAGAAATAATCCAAACATGCAATGATTCTGTGTTTTAGTGTAAAAAAGTCCAATTACATGAAAATATTTACATTTACAAAATATCCTTTAACAGTAAAATATGTATAATCTGAACAAATATGAACAAACTGACATGTCAAAAAAAAGGACATTTATTTTTTTATTGATTTATTTCGAATATGGATATGATACAAGCTTCCTGATTACTACTATTTGACTTCTTTGCACAACATAATAAAGAAATGAAAGTTCAAGGAAGCATAAAATAATGATACACACACAAACAAAAAGAAAAAAAAGTCATATTCAAAAAGGAGTGAGAAGAAGCAGAGCTTATATTAACTCTGACCCCTGGGTCTACACCAACAATATGTACATATATACAGACATACACATACATACATATATACACCCACATACATACACATCTATCTATCAATACATATACACACACACACACACATATATACACACACACACATATACACACACATATATACACACACATACATACATATACACACACATACATACATATATATACACACACATACATTTATATACACACATATACACACACACACAATCATATACACACACACATACACACACATACATACATACATATACACACACACATATATACATACACACACACATACACGTACACATACATACACATATATGCATATACGCACATATACATACCCATGCACATACACTTACATATACGCACATATACATACCCATGCACATACACTTACATATACGCACATATACATACCCATGCACATACACTTACATATACGCACATATACATACCCATGCACATACACTTACATATACGCACATATACATACCCATGCACATACACTTACATATACGCATATATACATACCCATGCACATACACTTACATATACACACATATACATACCCATGCACATACACTTACATATACACACATATACATACCCATGCACATACACTTACATATACACACATATACATACCCATGCACATACACTTACATATACAAATTCATATATACACTGTTACATACATACACATATACATTCACATAGGCACATTTAATCGTGTTTTATTTTTTCTCTAATTTTTCTTACTTTTTGGGAATGTTTCGTTCTTCTTTGTATTTATGTTTCTGTTCATATTTATCAGATTTTGGCCCATTTTTGACATCATTTATAGGTTATGTTATTATTTTACTGGCCCACATGATTGAAAGGAAAAATGCTAAAAACCTAAAATTCCTAAAGAAAATTTCATTCAATTTCAACACTATTCTGCCTGTTAACTGTTTAGTGTATTTCCTGTCATCTGTAGGTTATACTGAACATTTGTCGATGATAAACTGAGGCAGAATCCTGTTCAAACTGCACTTGTTTTTCTTAATAACCTTCAGTTTGTTCACATTTTTACTTCTTCTTCTTCTTCACACGTGCTTCCTGCTTTCAAACCCACTGCGTTCGTTTTAGAAACCATCAGCAGCTGTTTTTATTCGGACTCACTCACTTCCTCCTGAAACTGCCACTGCTGTTATAGGGGGTTTTTTTAAATATGAAAAACTGGGTCACCACTGGAGGAGCTGTTCTCTGTGACTGTCCGTTTATTCTGCTGCTTAGTTTTATAATTGATGAATCTATTGATTCGTTTTTTTTGATTCGATCAGATGATTATTTGAATGAGTGAAAAAAAAGAGTGAAACTGAAACAGACACGTGTGAAAACAACAAACTACAACCACAAAAAGTATAAAAATAAAAGGATATATACAAATATCTATAGGCATAAACAACCACAGTCCAATGGCATCTATAAATATGACATCATGTATATATGAAAATATGTATATACAAATAAAAACAATGACAACACATATATGAACACATATGTATATGCAGTCTTGTATATTTTAGTGTTTTTCTTGTGTATTATAGTGTATTCCTGCATAGTTCTAGTACATTTCAAGTTAAATATTTTAAAAGTATATATAAAAATATCTATAGATATATACTTATTTAACTGCATTTTATGACAAACCTATTTGTCCCCCCCCCCCCCCCCCCCAGATCCATAAACAGGCTCCGCCCCTGGAGGACATTGCGGACGACTGCAGCCCGGCCATGCGCTCCTTCCTGGGTCGGGCCCTGGAGAGGAACCCGGTCCTGCGGAGTTCAGCCTCAGAGCTGCTGAAGGACGAGGCCGTCAACCCCCCCAGGGAAGAACAGCCCCGCTGCTGGAGCCTGGACTCAGCCCTGGGGGGGGACGCCACACACCCCCCCCTACGCCAGCACAGCCAGCACCAGGACACCACACAGGGTAAGGACCAGGACCAGTACCACAGGACCCAAAGGGACCCAGACCCCATTAGAGTCCATCTGACAGAAGGGGGGGGGTCAACTGGGTCAAACCAGTACAAGAACAACAGGGAGAAAAACGAAAAGGTTTACAAAAGTTTCCTTAAAAATGTGACAAACATGAACAAACTGGCATTTATTAAGAAAACTAAGTGTAACTGGACCAGTGTTCAGCTTCAGTTTGTCATTTATTCATGTTCGTTCTATCGTACAGATCCAGTGGATCTACAAATACAGAAAACAAAGAAAAAAAAACAGAACTAACTGCAACTGTATTGTGTGTTTACAAAACTAACTAAAACGGATAAAAATTATGGACAAAATTCCCTTCGTTTTCAGCTTTTGTCAATGTCGGATTGATATGAAATCGATTTATTTCGCTCTATCAGTTTTCTCTGCTGTCACCATATGACACTTCACAAGCCATCACTGGGTTTCCAACACTAACGAAATGACCAAAACTACAATTGAAAAAAACATTTTCGTTTCCTGAAATAAATTAAAACTATAATTGAAAGATAAAAACAAGAAAAAAAAATCTTGAATTAAGCAAAAAAAATTGTGAATGAAGTAAAAAAAAAAAACCAAAACTCTTCAGTTAGGTAAAAACAAATCTTTAATTAAGTTAAAAAAAAACAAAAAAAAAAACTCTTGAATTAAGCAAAAAAAAAAAATCTTGAAAAAAGTAAAAAAAAAAACAAAAAAAAAACATTGAATTAAGCAAAAAAAAAAATCTTGATTTAAGCAAAAAAAAAAAAATCTTGAATTGAAAAAAAAAACGAACTCCTAAAATAAGCAAAAAACCCCCCAAAAACAACAAAACTTGAATTACGCAAAAAATTTTTTTAAAAAAATCATGAATTAAGTAAAAGAAAGAATTCATGAATTAAGCAAAAAAATTCTTGAATCAAGTAAAAAACAACCAAAAAAAACCCCTCTTGAAGTAATCAAAAAAAAATCTTGAATTAATTAAAAAAAAAAAAAAAACAACTCTTAAAATAAGCAAACCCCCCCCCCCAAAAAAAACAAAACCTGAATTAAGCAAAAAAAATCTTGAATTAATTAAAAAGTAAAACTTATTTAAAAAAACTTTATTATCGTTAATGAAAACTAACAAAATGACCAAAACTAGAATTGTAAAAACATTTTCATTAACTGAAATAAATAAAAACTATAATTAAAAGAAAAAAAACCCTAACTAACTGAAACTGTATTGTGTGTTTACTAAACTAACTAAAACAGATCAAAATTCTGGATCAAATTCCCTTGGTTTTGGTCTTTGTCAATGTCAGATTGATGTTCAATGGATTTCTTTGTCTCTCTCAGTTTTCTGTGCTGTCTCCATCCGACACTTTTTGCTCCGTCACTTGTGTTCACTTGTGGTTTCCAGTCGTCTTCTGGTCCCCACTCTACCTGGAAACATGGAGACTAAAGCAGCAGAGTCCTGTCTGGGATTGATTTGAATAGGAGCACAGAGAAGAAGAGAAAAGAGACCACTGAACTACAACTGAACTACAACTGAACTACAACTGAACTACAACTGAACTACAACTGAACTACAACTGAACTACAACTAAACTACAACTGAACTACAACTAAACTACAACTGAACTACAACTGAACTACAACTGAACTAAAACTGAACTACAACTGAACTACAACTGAACTACAACTGAACTACAACTGAACTACAACTAAACTACAACTGAACTACAACTAAACTACACTGAACTACAACTGAACTACAACTGAACTACAACTGAACTACAACTAAACTACAACTGAACTACAACTGAACTACAACTAAACTACAACTGAACTACAACTGAACTACAACTGAACTACAACTAAACTACAACTGAACTACAACTAAACTACAACTGAACTACAACTGAACTACAACTGAACTACAACTAAACTAAACTACAACTGAACTACAACTGAACTAAAACTAAACTACAACTAAACTAAAACTAAACTACAACTAAACTAAAACTGAACTACAACTAAACTAAAACTACAACTAAACTAAAACTGAAACTACAACTAAACTAAAACTACAACTGAACTAAAATTAAACTACAACTAAAGTACAACTGAACTACAACTAAACTACAACTAAACTAAAACTACAACTAAACTAAAACTGAACTGCAACTAAACTAAAACTGAACTACAACTAAACTACAACTAAACTAAAACTACAACTGAACTAAAATTAACTACAACTGAACTAAAACTAAACTACAACTAAACTACAACTGAACTACAACTGAACTAAAACTAAACTACAACTAAACTAAAACTAAACTACAACTGAACTACAACTAAACTAAAACTGAACTACAACTAAACTAAAACTACAACTAAACTAAAACTGAACTACAACTAAACTAAACTACAACTAAACTACAACTGAACTAAAATTAAACTACAACTAAAGTACAACTGAACTAAAACTAAACTAAAACTAAAACTGAACTACAACTGAACTACAACTACAACTAAACTACAACTAAAACTAAACTACAACTGAACTAAAACTAAACTACAACTAAACTAAAACTAAACTACAACTGAACTACAATTGAACTATAACTAAACTACAACTGAACTAAAACTAAACTACAACTAAACTAAAACCTAACTACAACTGAACTACAACTAAACTACAACTAAAGTAAAACTAAACTACAACTAAATTAAAACTAAACTACAATTAAACTACAACTAAACTAAACTAAAACTAAACTACAGCTAAACTAAAACTAAACTACAATTAAACTACAACTAAACTAAAACTAAACTAAACTACAATTAAACTACAACTAAACTAAACTAAACTAAAACTAAACTAAACTAAACTACAATTAAACTACAACTAAACTAAAACTAAACTACAACTAAACTAAAACTAAACTACAATTAAACTACAACTAAACTAAAATAAAACTAAACTACAATTAAACTACAACTAAACTAAAACTAAACTAAAACTAAATTAAAACTAAAGTAAAACTAAACTAAACTAAAACTTAAGCATTTAGAAAAAAATGAAAACTAATAAAAACTATCAAATCTGCTCTAAAAACAAATGACAATGAACTGAATTAGAGAAAAAAAAGTCCAGACTAAATAAAACTAAACTGTAATGAAAAATCCAGAACTATTAGAACCTTGGTTCGTAGCCCCGTATACCAGTCCCCATGTTTTTCCCGTCAACTTTATTGAAAATATTCAGGTATACAAAACATGTAAATTTTGAACAAACATCAAGATGTCCAAAAGAAAAAGCATTTGAGCAAATATGTTTAAGAAAAAAGACAGAGATTTAAAGACACAAAGCAGAATAGACAAATAATAGTATAAAAAAAACCCAAACCATATATCTAACAAAAAATAAATAAATAAATAAATAGATAAATGCATCAGAGTTCAGTGTATTTTACAGAATTCTTTATAAATTGTCAGGGTGTTGTTTTTGTTACAGATAAATTCTAAAGATTTAACATATTTTTCAAATTCCATCAGGAAGATTTTAAAATTTGTGTGTTTTTATTCGTATATTTATTTTTGTGAATATGAAATTTACCAAATAAAATGATCAAATTTACAACAAATTCTTAGTTACGAATGTCACGTTCAAAATATGTCATTACCGCCTGTCGTTCCCTGACTGTAAGGGCGCTGAATGTGTGATGTCATCAGCGGTCGCCCTCGTTCACCTCCATCCCTGACTGTAAGGGCGCTGAATGTGTGATGTCATCAGCGGTCGCCCTCGTTCACCTCCACGTTTGTTTTTGTTTTTTCTGCAGAATCGTCTCTTTACTCTGAAGACTCTGCACACGGCCGTAGAAAAGGCTCCTTGTACATCGACCTGGGGGCTTTATCTGGGTACTGTAAGCTGGTGAGCGGACCCCCCACCTCCGAATACGCCTGAAACCACACCCACCACCCACCAAAGAGGAGGAGCCAACAGGTGCATTCGATATGATGACCTTCAGCTCCCTCCAGACTGGTGGAGGACTGAGGCTGGACTCCTAATGAGGACCAGCAGATCCACAGGGGACTGAGGGGGACCAGGTGGACCAGGTGGACCACGCTGCAGGACAGTGGATGGACGACATCAAGCGTTTACAAAGGTCAAAGGGTCACGTGGAAACTATCAGGGCGCTTCTGTGAAACTGGTGCTGAATGTTCTGAAGCAGGTTTGGAAACACTTTGGGTTTATTTGAAAAACAAATACTCACTGAGATAAAAGACAAACTATTTTTCACATAAAACACATTTATATATTTTTTAATATTATTTTTATACATAAATCCGCATGTAACATGGTCAAAAGGACACAAAAATTACACACTATTATTTTATTGAATACCTCTTTATTCTCTCACAGGTGCATTTTGGGAATCGTAGTAAATATTCAAGGCAGAGTGTTTGACAAAAATGGCCACTATTGTAAAATCATTTGTGATTTGTCAGCGTTTAAACATTCAGGTTCCGCATGTAACACCAGTGGACACCAATGTTCTAATAGTTCTGGATTTTTCATTCTAGTTTAGTTTTATTTAGTTTGGACTTTTTTTTTTCTAATTCAGTTCATTTTAATTCGTTTTTAGAGCAGGTTTGATAGTTTTTATTAGTTTTCATTTTTTTTTCAAAATGCTTAGTTGTAGTTTAGTTTCAGTTTAGTTTTAGTTGTAGTTTCGTTGTAGTTTACTTTTAGTTCAGTTTAGTTGTAGTTCAGTGGTCTCTTTTCTCTTCTTCTCTGTGCTCCTATTCAAATCAATCCCAGACAGGACTCTGCTGCTTTAGTCTCCATGTTTCCAGGTAGAGTGGGGACCAGAAGACGACTGGAAACCACAAGTGAACACAAGTGACGGAGCAAAAAGTGTCGTATGGAGACAGCACAGAAAACTGAGAGAGACAAAGAAATCCATTGAACATCAATCTGACATTGACAAAGACCAAAACCAAGGGAATTTGATCCAGAATTTTGATCTGTTTTAGTTAGTTTAGTAAACACACAATACAGTTTCAGTTAGTTAGGGTTTTTTTTCTTTTAATTATAGTTTTTATTTATTTCAGTTAATGAAAATGTTTTTACAATTCTAGTTTTGGTCATTTGGTTCGTTTTCATTAACGATAATAACCTCGGTGGACACGATGGGTTACATACAAAACCTGGGATGAGAAAAACCCACATGTGGATTAGAAAAACCACTAGGACTGACACACTGAACACACTGTCTTTATTTAGAGTCTATAGAAGAGCATTTACACCTAGGGAGATTTAATGTCCATATTTGGGTCCTATTTTTGGACCTAGTATTTGATTATAAATTCATTAATTATGGGATGGATCAGAGCAGGAGTATAACTTGTTTTTCATTTCTCTGAGGTCCTCATTAGGTCCATCCTGGGTTAAGTCTGTCTACACTTACCTTTGATCATTGGGTCTAAACAGATGGAACCTGAACCTCCGAACACCCTGAACATGAGCATGTGTGGATCGACTAGTTCTGTTGAAACTGCCAACATGTAGACTGTTCTGTAGATAGAGTAGAACTGTAGAACTGAGCCATCATCAGCTGTTGGTTTCTTTACATGTTGGAAGAAACCATGTTTGTTTTGAAAATGGTGCATAAAAAACCCAAAGGTCAACAGAGCGTAACAGAAGAGAAATGGAGCGGAACCATATTTGGTCCACAGTTGAATCTGGTCCCAGTCATGTGTCTGTCCAGTTAGATTCAATTCACATCAATATTAGTTGAGTTCTAATTTTAAATGTGTGGGAAATGGGATTTTCAGTGTTCAGTGTAAATGTCCACAGAGTCCACATTCCACAGTGGATGTGGACAATTTAGTTCCACATACAAGAGACTGTTCTAAGCTACAGGTGGATCCAACTGGAGGAGAATCAGAGTCGTTTGGAATTTTGGATGAATTTTGGAAAATGTCTCAGTGATGACAGATGGAAAACTGTAGATGTTGTGACCTTGCTGTGACCTTGAACTTTGTCCTACTGGGACCAAAATGGACTGGGCTGGTCCCAGGGCCTAGGCCTATCTGTGGGGAAGATCTGGGAAAGATGGGGGGAAGAGTTTTACACTGAAGATGAAAACAAACAAACAAACAAACAAACAAACAAACACATAAACACACACACACACAAACACACACACACACACACACAGTCAGGTCCCAGTGGTCCCAGTGGTCCCAGTCCTTCCTGTCAGAGGTCATGAACCCAGTTTCACAGAAGCGTCCATCTCTACAGGTTTGTGTGTCCCATACAAACAGCTTTAGTGATTTTAGTTCTTTATGGACTTCCTCATGTTTATTCCTGTGGAATATTAATAATGCATTAGACCAGGACTGTGTGGACCAGGACCAGGACCAGGACCAGGAAAATAACCACATACCCACCTGTTAATAATGTCAACACCAGGTTTTAGTCTGTGTTTTAATGTCACAAAAAACATTGAACTATGAAAATATTTCCATTTATAAACTGTCCTTTCACAAAAAGGTGAATAATCTGAAAAAAAAAAGAATTTCTTTGAAAAATCTGTGTAATTTGAACAATATTCTGCCTCATTTTATCATGTGTACATGTTCATTACACACAGTTTTACATAAGCATCAGTAACAGCAGTAGGATATTGTTCAAACTGCACCTGATTTTCTTTGGACATTTCAGTTTATTCACATTTTATTAGAAATGATAGTTTGTAAATGTAAATATTTTCATAGTTTATTTTTTTGCACCGAAAAAACCAGAAAAATGTGTAATTGTCAGTATTTGTAGGGTATTTTGCACTTGTAAAGTCATTTTTGCACTTTGCATATTCATGTGGTGGTCTGGACTGGAACCTTGGGGGGCCAGTTTAGGTCCAGGGGCCTCATGTTTGACCCCCCCCCCCCCGTTAGATTATATATAAATGTAAATGAAGCTGAAATGTGTTGGATTCAGTCTGTAATTAAATAATTAAAGTCTGTGATGAAAGTTCCACTGCTGCCCACTTCCATGTCACTGCTCAACTTTGAATTGACATTTTCTCCTCATGATTTTCCAGGGTCAGATAAAAAAAGTGACCCCCCCCCACCTATTTTTTTTTCTTTTTAAAACATAAAAATAAGTCATGGCTCTAAGTTCTACAGCAGGAAAAGTGAGCTGTTCATGTCTATGAATGAATGAACGTAGGAAACAAACCCTTAAATACCTCAGAAATCAGATATTGATGTCTTTGGAACCATTTACAACTGTTTTTAAATATACTTTAAAATATGACCAGAATGTTTGACCACCAGGGGCCGCTGATGACTCCCCCCCCCCCCCCCCCCCCCCAAAAAAAAAAAAAAAAAGGGTTGAAACAGGTTTAAATACCTCAGAAATCCTGCACTGATGCCTTTGGAAAAATTTAGAACTTTTTTAAAATATATTTTAAAATACAACCAGAATGTCAGTTTTTGGAGCACATACTATAGCTTATGTTTGACCATTGGGGGGCGCTGATGACCACTGTCCTGCCTCAGTTGGTCATTCCCACATGTACAGCTGAACTGACAGATCACAGTGGATCTACAAACACACAAAACGTTTAATAACAGACAGAATACTGTTAAATTGTACTGACTTCTCTTAAGACATTTCAGGTTGTTCCTATTTTTTACTAAATTATACTTTGTTTTAGTGTAAATGCCTTCAGGCGTTCCCTCACTCCTCAGAGGATGAACCAACTCATCTTCAGAATCTGTTCTTCCTTCAGCTCTCACACTTTTAAACTCTGACAGAAGCCATTTGAGTCAGTTTATAGGGTTTTTTTAATATTAGCTGAACCAACAGGGTCTTTTACTCTGCATTGGTATTGATTATTTCTTGCTGATTATTTAAATGCATTTGTTGGTCGTTGCTTCAGTCGTCCTGTGTTTGTGCACCGGTGGATCTGTTTGTGCCAGCGCACCGTGGACGAGGCCCACGTCTGCGGTGAACTGCACATGAGCTGACTATGAGACAAAGACACTTTAATGGATCTGAATAAACACATGAAAACATTGACATTTACACACAGACGTGTGCACCTGTCACTACTTCTGTTCTTCTGACAGCGTTGGACCGGTTCTGACCACTGCACACGGAACTGCTCCGAATGTGGAACCACAGCTACAAGGATCGGCACATCTGAGTGGAATTTATGCAGTTCACAAGTTCACCCCAGGGCCGGACTGGACCCTTTGGTGGGCCGGACTGGACCCTTTAGTGGGCCGGACTGGACCCTTTGGTGGGCCGGACTGGACCCTTTAGTGGGCCGGACTGGACCCTTTGGTGGGCCGGACTGGACCCTTTGGTGGGCCGGACTGGACCCTTTAGTGGGCCGGACTGGACCCTTTGGTGGGCCAGATTTGGGCCCCGGGCCGCATGTTTAACACCTTTGATTTCCTCAAACATCCATGTGACTGAACAGGAAGGAGTCACACAAGCACATGTGACTAAAGGAGGATCAGAGCAGGACGGAACCGGATCTGTGACCTGTGTGTGTGTGGTTCTGATCCGGTTCAGGTGTGTGTGTGTGTGTGTGTGTGTGGTTCTGATCCGGTTCAGGTGTGTGTGTGTGTGTGTGTGTGTTTCTGATCCGGTTCAGGTGTGTGTGTGTGTGTGTGTGTGTGTGTGGTTCTGATCCGGTTCAGGTGTGTGTGTGTGTGTGTGTGTGGTTCTGATCCGGTTCAGGTGTGTGTGTGTGTGTGTGTGTGTGGTTCTGATCCGGTTCAGGTGTGTGTGTGTGTGTGTGTGTGTGTGTGTGTGTGGTTCTGATCCGGTTCAGGTGTGTGTGTGTGTGTGTGTGGTTCTGATCCGGTTCAGGTGTGTGTGTGTGTGTGTGTGTGTGTGTGTGGTTCTGATCCGGTTCAGGTGTGTGTGTGTGTGTGTGTGTGTGTGTGTGTGGTTCTGATCCGGTTCAGGTGTGTGTGTGTGTGTGTGTGTGTGTGTGGTTCTGATCCGGTTCAGGTGTGTGTGTGTGTGTGTGTGTGTGTGGTTCTGATCCGGTTCAGGTGTGTGTGTGTGTGTGTGTGGTTCTGATCCGGTTCAGGTGTGTGTGTGTGTGTGTGTGTGGTTCTGATCCGGTTCAGGTGTGTGTGTGTGTGTGTGTGTGTGTGTGGTTCTGATCCGGTTCAGGTGTGTGTGTGTGTGTGTGTGTGTGTGTGGTTCTGATCCGGTTCAGGTGTGTGTGTGTGTGTGTGTGTGTGTGTGTGGTTCTGATCCGGTTCAGGTGTGTGTGTGTGTGTGTGTGGTTCTGATCCGGTTCAGGTGTGTGTGTGTGTGTGTGTGTGTGTGGTTCTGATCCGGTTCAGGTGTGTGTGTGTGTGTGTGTGGTTCTGATCCGGTTCAGGTGTGTGTGTGTGTGTGTGTGTGTGTGTGTGGTTCTGATCTGGTTCTGACCCGGTTCTGGTGTGTGTCAGACTGACCGTTGCCATGGCAGCAGCAGCATCTGGATGAAGGCCACAGCGTCCGAAGGCTGAAGCTCCGCCTCCAC
>NW_021941538.1:235012-277512 GCF_902148855.1 Sphaeramia orbicularis | reverse complement strand
CCTGAAGGGGGCCGGTCTGAGCCTGAAGAGGACCGACCCTAAAGGGGGCCGGTCTGAGCCTGAAGGTGGCCAGTCTGACCCTAAAGAGGACTGGTCTGATCCTAAAGGGGGCTGCTCTGAGCCTGAAGAGGACCGACCCTGAAGGGGGCCGGTCTGAGCCTGAAGAGGACCGACCCTAAAGGGGGCCGGTCTGAGCCTGAAGGTGGCCAGTCTGACCCTAAAGAGGACTGGTCTGATCCTAAAGGGGGCTGCTCTGAGCCTGAAGAGGACCGACCCTGAAGGGGGCCGGTCTGAGCCTGAAGAGGACCGACCCTAAAGGGGGCCGGTCTGAGCCTAAAGAGGACCGACCCTAAAGGGGGCTGGTCTGAGCCTGAAGGGGGCCGCTCTGAGCGTAAAGGGGACCGGTCCAGTTCATGGAGAGACATTGTCTTGGGGGGGAGTCCAGCCTCCAGCCCCTCTGTGCATTAATTCAAACCCTAATGGAGGTCACACATGGCCTAGATACAGCTGAAAGATTTACCCAGAATGCACTAGTGTGTGTGTGTGTGTGTGTGTGTGTGTGTGCGTGTGTGTGTGTGTGTGTGTGTGTGTGCTGCAGTCCCAGCCCAGTTGAATGTAGGACAGAAATATTGACAGTGTTTGTGCAGATCAGCTGGTCTGAGCCTGGACCTGGTCTGAGCCTGGACCTGGTCTGAGCCTGGATCTGGTCTGAGCCTGGACCTGGTCTGAGCCTGGATCTGGTCTGAGCCTGGACCTGGTCTGAGCCTGGACCTGGTCTGAGCCTGGATCTGGTCTGAGCCTGGACCTGGTCTGGGGGTTTTAGGACGCTCATGTTCTGCAGAGGACTATATCATCATTCATGGGGGGGGGTAAAACCCCCAGGATACACCAGTGGCTTGTATGACCCAGATCTCAGGTGGACTGGGTTTGGTCCAGTGTCACTGAAGGTCCTCCAGTGGTCCCACTTCAGACCCTGTGTCCTGGCTCCGTCCTTCTGTTGCGTCCACCCTGTCCTCGTGGAACCGTCTGGAACATTTAAACTTCTCCAGAACGTCGGTGTTTTCACCCCCTGTAATCGTCTCTGTCATAAGCTCCGCCTCCTGGCCTCAGGTTCTTTCCCGTACTTCCAGCTCCGACGTTTCCTTTCAAATATTTACCCAGACTTCCCGGTACAAACGTCTGCCGTAGATGACACCGTCCAAACCACCTCCGACCCAAAAGGCCTCATCTCAAAAACAGATCTGATCATTTCAGCGCTCGGACACACCTGTCAATAAAAGCCCAGTGGAGTGGGAGGAGGAGCTTAGGTTGGAATGGCCAATGAATGATAGACTGAGGCTGTGAACAGCCAATGGGAGCTCAGCATTTGTTCAGTTCACACCCACTTCTCCAAATCCAGACGAGTCACAGTCGACTCTAGTGTTGAAGACAGCTGGAGCAGATGTTAAAGGGGTCGTGTGTAGGCCTGTGGTCCGAACTGGTACTGCACTCGCATCCAAATACAGGTGAACCCCCCCCAGGTGAACCCCCCCCCTTCAGATTCCACACCACTACATGCACAGGTCACTTCCACAGAAAACACTGACCTACAAGGAGCTACCATGGACAGAGACCAGTCCTACAGCAGGACCAGGTCTGTTCACCAGGACCAGGAGAAGAGACCACAGCCTGGGACCAGGTGCAGACGGTGGTCCTGGCTCTAAGTGGTTCTTACAGTGGTCAGACTAAGGCAGAGCCAGGGTCAGTCTTCTCATTCTTCTCCTCTTTCAGTCGTCTGTTTCTCATTCTCCTCTTTCAGTCGTCTGTTTCTCATTCTTCTTCTCTTTCAGTCGTCTGTTTCTCATTCTCCTCTTTCAGTCGTCTGTTTCTCATTCTCCTCTTTCAGTCGTCTGTTTCTCATTCTCCTCTTTCAGTCATCTGTTTCTCATTCTCCTCTTTCAGTCATCTGTTTCTCATTCTTCTCTTTCAGTCGTCTGTTTCTCATTCTCCTCTTTCAGTCGTCTGTTTCTCATTCTTCTCTTTCAGTCGTCTGTTTCTCATTCTTCTCCTCTTTCAGTCGTCTGTTTCTCATTCTCCTCTTTCAGTCGTCTGTTTCTCATTCTTCTTCTCTTTCAGTCGTCTGTTTCTCATTCTCCTCTTTCAGTCGTCTGTTTCTCATTCTCCTCTTTCAGTCATCTGTTTCTCATTCTCCTCTTTCAGTCGTCTGTTTCTCATTCTTCTCTTTCAGTCGTCTGTTTCTCATTCTCCTCTTTCAGTCGTCTGTTTCTCATTCTTCTCTTTCAGTCGTCTGTTTCTCATTCTTCTTCTCTTTCAGTCGTCTGTTTCTCATTCTCCTCTTTCAGTCATCTGTTTCTCATTCTCCTCTTTCAGTCGTCTGTTTCTCATTCTCCTCTTTCAGTCATCTGTTTCTCATTCTCCTCTTTCAGTCGTCTGTTTCTCATTCTTCTCTTTCAGTCGTCTGTTTCTCATTCTTCTCTTTCAGTCGTCTGTTTCTCATTCTCCTCTTTCAGTCGTCTGTTTCTCATTCTCCTCTTTCAGTCGTCTGTTTCTCATTCTTCTTCTCTTTCAGTCGTCTGTTTCTCATTCTTCTTCTCTTTCAGTCTGTTTCTCATTCTTCTCCTCTTTCAGTCGGCTGTTTCTCATTCTCCTCTTTCAGTCGTCTGTTTCTCATTCTTCTTCTCTTTCAGTCGTCTGTTTCTCATTCTTCTCTTTCAGTCGTCTGTTTCTCATTCTCCTCTTTCAGTCGTCTGTTTCTCATTCTCCTCTTTCAGTCGTCTGTTTCTCATTCTTCTCTTTCAGTCGTCTGTTTCTCATTCTTCTCCTCTTTCAGTCGTCTGTTTCTCATTCTTCTCTTTCAGTCGTCTGTTTCTCATTCTCCTCTTTCAGTTGTCTGTTTCTCATTCTCCTCTTTCAGTCGTCTGTTTCTCATTCTCCTCTTTCAGTCGTCTGTTTCTCATTCTCCTCTTTCAGTCGTCTGTTTCTCATTCTTCTCTTTCAGTCGTCTGTTTCTCATTCTTCTCTTTCAGTCGTCTGTTTCTCATTCTTCTCCTCTTTCAGTTGTCTGTTTCTCATTCTTCTCTTTCAGTCGTCTGTTTCTCATTCTTCTCTTTCAGTCTGTTTCTCATTCTTCTTCTCTTTCAGTCGTCTGTTTCTCATTCTCCTCTTTCAGTCGTCTGTTTCTCATTCTCCTCTTTCAGTCGTCTGTTTCTCATTCTTCTCTTTCAGTCGTCTGTTTCTCATTCTCCTCTTTCAGTCGTCTGTTTCTCATTCTTCTTCTCTTTCAGTCGTCTGTTTCTCATTCTCCTCTTTCAGTCGTCTGTTTCTCATTCTTCTCTTTCAGTCGTCTGTTTCTCATTCTTCTCTTTCAGTCGTCTGTTTCTCATTCTTCTTCTCTTTCAGTCTGTTTCTCATTCTCCTCTTTCAGTCGTCTGTTTCTCATTCTCCTCTTTCAGTCGTCTGTTTCTCATTCTCCTCTTTCAGTCGTCTGTTTCTCATTCTTCTCTTTCAGTCGTCTGTTTCTCATTCTTCTCTTTCAGTCGTCTGTTTCTCATTCTTCTCCTCTTTCAGTCGTCTGTTTCTCATTCTTCTCTTTCAGTCGTCTGTTTCTCATTCTTCTTCTCTTTCAGTCGTCTGTTTCTCATTCTCCTCTTTCAGTCGTCTGTTTCTCATTCTCTTTCAGTCATCTGTTTCTCATTCTTCTCTTTCAGTCATCTGTTTCTCATTCTCCTCTTTCAGTCGTCTGTTTCTCATTCTTCTCTTTCAGTTGTCTGTTTCTCATTCTTCTCTTTCAGTCGTCTGTTTCTCATTCTTCTCTTTCAGTCGTCTGTTTCTCATTCTTCTCTTTCAGTCGTCTGTTTCTCATTCTTCTCCTCCAGATCCTTGTTTCTTTTCTCTCTTTCTCTCTTTGTCGTCGTTGGAATAATCCCTTTAGTCCTTCTGGGTTTCTTCAGCTCACACATTTGTGCTCATAAATGTTCAGCTGCAGCTCAGTGGAACTGACAACCTGGATGAACTGAGGTCCTGACTCTGTGATTGGATGACAGGTGATGGGCGGAGCCTCAGACCAAACACACAGTGACATCATAACCATCATTTGGGGGCTGACGCTGAGCTTTAAATGTGAATCTTCTGTCTGGAATACTACTGTCACTGAGATCAGGACTGAAATGAACAGGATTCAGTCATGTCTGACAGTTTTAGAATGACTGAGAACAGAAGTATACAGACTGCACCTTTAATGTCTGAGCCACAGACTGCACCTTTAATGTCTGAGCCACAGACTGCACCTTTAATGTCTGAGCCACAGACTGCACCTTTAATCACTGCAGTTACACTAACACACCTGCTCTGGTCTGGCCCCTCCCACTGTCACCTGACTACTGGTCAATAGGATTTGGTACTGACAGTAACAGTACTTACAGTAGTACTTGTAGTATAAATACTGAAGTAACAGTACTTACAGTGGTACTTACAGTAGTACTTGTAGTATAATACATACAGTAACAGTACTTACAGTAGTACTTGTAGTATAAATACTGAAGTAACAGTACTTACAGTGGTACTTACAGTAGTACTTGTAGTATAATATATACAGTAACAGTACTTACAGTAGTACTTGTAGTATAATACATACAGTAACAGTACTTACAGTAGTACTTGTAGTATAAATACTGACAGTAACAGTACTCACAGTGGTACTTGTAGTATAATACATACAGTAACAGTACTTACAGTGGTACTTGTAGTATAAATACTGACAGTAACAGTACTTACAGTAGTACTTGTAGTATAAATACTGACAGTAACAGTACTTACAGTGGTACTTGTAGTATAATACATACAGTAACAGTACTTACAGTAGTACTTGTAGTATAAATACTGACAGTAACAGTACTTACAGTGGTACTTGTAGTATAATACATACAGTAACAGTACTTATAGTAGTACTTGTAGTATAATACATACAGTAACAGTACTTACAGTGGTACTTGTAGTATAATACATACAGTAACAGTACTTACAGTGGTACTTGTAGTATAATACATACAGTAACAGTACTTACAGTGGTACTTGTAGTATAATACATACAGTAACAGTACTTACAGTAGTACTTGTAGTATAAATACTGACAGTAACAGTACTTACAGTGGTACTTGTAGTATAAATACTGACAGTAACAGTACTTATAGTAGTACTTGTAGTATAATACATACAGTAACAGTACTTACAGTGGTACTTGTAGTATAATACATACAGTAACAGTACTTACAGTGGTACTTGTAGTATAACACATACAGTAACAGTACTTACAGTGGTACTTGTAGTATAATACATACAGTAACAGTACTTACAGTGGTACTTGTAGTATAATACATATAGTAACAGTACTTACAGTAGTACTTGTAGTATAATACATACAGTAACAGTACTTACAGTAGTACTTGTAGTATAATACATATAGTAACAGTACTTACAGTGGTACTTGTAGTATAACACATACAGTAACAGTACTTACAGTGGTACTTGTAGTATAATACATACAGTAACAGTACTTACAGTAGTACTTGTAGTATAAATACTGACAGTAACAGTACTTACAGTGGTACTTGTAGTATAATACATACAGTAACAGTACTTACAGTAGTACTTGTAGTATAAATACTGACAGTAACAGTACTTACAGTGGTACTTGTAGTATAATACATACAGTAACAGTACTTATAGTAGTACTTGTAGTATAATACATACAGTAACAGTACTTACAGTGGTACTTGTAGTATAATACATACAGTAACAGTACTTACAGTGGTACTTGTAGTATAATACATACAGTAACAGTACTTACAGTGGTACTTGTAGTATAATACATATAGTAACAGTACTTACAGTAGTACTTGTAGTATAATACATACAGTAACAGTACTTACAGAAGTACTTGTAGTATAATACATATAGTAACAGTACTTACAGTAGTACTTGTAGTATAATACATACAGTAACAGTACTTACAGTGGTACTTGTAGTATAATACATATAGTAACAGTACTTACAGTAGTACTTGTAGTATAACACATACAGTAACAGTACTTACAGTGGTACTTGTAGTATAATACATACAGTAACAGTACTTACAGTAGTACTTGTAGTATAATACATACAGTAACAGTACTTACAGTAGTACTTGTAGTATAATACATACAGTAACAGTACTTACAGTAGTACTTGTAGTATAATACATACAGTAACAGTGGTACTTACAGTCTAAATACTCGGATACTCTCCTCTGGAACTCTCCGGCCCACCTGCCCAGCTCTGTCCCGGGGCTGATGCTGGAATGTTCGGTGAAAGGCTCGGTCCGGATGCGGGTCTGGATCTGGGACAGTAAGCCGCTGCTCGGGTTCTGGTTGCGGTTCGGTTCGGGTCCGCGGCTCCAGGTCCAGGTCCGGGTCCGGGTGTCCCCGGTCCGTTCGTGGATCATGTGGTTAGTTCAAAGAGCTTTAAACCTGTGGATAGAAACAGCCGAACCCGAACCCCCCAAAACCCGGAAGTGCCACCGGTGCTCCTCAGGCCGTGGGGCTGCGGTCATCCCGGCATCGCGCGCACCGGACCGCCTCTGACATGCTCGTTACCATGGAGCTGGCGGTGACTGACAGGCAAGTAGGCCAATGGGATGGACAGGAGACGTGTGAAGGGGCGGGACCTTTGTACAGACTTCACGTGCAACGAAAAGAAAGAGACGCCCCTCCTTTAAAATAAAAATATTTAAAAACTGTCAGAGATGGAAACTATCAAATTATATCCATAAAAATTATATATAAACACATTTATATTTATATATTTACCCTAAGGCACTGTGACATACGAGGGCGGTGACGTCAGAGGGGTTTAAACGGGATGTGGACGCACGTGGGCGCTGTTCACTGTTTACTGACAGGAACCAGAACCTGGACCATATGGACCAGAACATGGACCAGAACCTGGACCATATGGACCAGAACATGGACCATATGGACCAGAACATGGACCAGAACCTGGACCAGAACCTGGACCATATGGACCAGAACATGGACCATATGGACCAGAACATGGACCAGAACATGGACCAGAACCTGGACCAGAACATGGACCAGAACATGGACCAGAACCTGGACCATATGGACCAGAACCTGGACCAGAACATGGACCAGAACATGGACCATATGGACCAGAACATGGACCAGAACCTGGACCATATGGACCAGAACATGGACCAGAACATGGACCAGAACCTGGACCATATGGACCAGAACCTGGACCAGAACCTGGACCAGAACATGGACCATATGGACCAGAACATGGACCAGAACATGGACCAGAACCTGGACCATATGGACCAGAACCTGGACCAGAACATGGACCAGAACATGGACCAGAACCTGGACCATATGGACCAGAACATGGACCAGAACATGGACCATATGGACCAGAACATGGACCAGAACCTGGACCATATGGACCAGAACCTGGACCAGAACATGGACCAGAACATGGACCATATGGACCAGAACCTGGACCATATGGACCAGAACATGGACCAGAACCTGGACCATATGGACCAGAACATGGACCAGAACATGGACCATATGGACCAGAACATGGACCAGAACCTGGACCAGAACATGGTCCACAGTGTTTGAAGTAGATCCGGTCGATCTGACGCTCATTAATTCCAGAGCGTTTCTGTGAAAGTCCAACCACCTGGACCGGATCAGTCCGGATCTGGATCGGACTAACACCTGGTCCAGTTGAACTCCTTTTCTTCTGGAAGTGTTTGACTGGTACCAGTGGAACTGAACTGGACCCATCCAGTCCAGTCCAGTCCAGTTTAAATAAGTGCACTGACATCAGTTCAGTACCAGACGGAGTGTTTTATTGAGTTTCATAAACAGTGGGATGGTTCTGTACGGATCAGCTGTTCACATGGTCCGGTCCACGTGCATCAAACCAACACCAGAGCAGTTCTACTGGTTCTGTTCACCCCAGCTCCGCTGGTTCCACTGGTTCTACTGGTTCTGTTCACCCCAGCTCCACTGACACTAAAACCCTTTTGAAATTACAATAAATAAGACACATAAATAGTTTGAAAAGACACAAAAACAGCTGCTACAGTTTCCATGGTGACTCAGAGTGTCATTGAAGGCCTTTATAGTCCAGGTTTTCCAGGTTTGGACCCTGGACAGAGTCAGACTGGAGGACGTCACATTAGTACGAGTATTTAATTATGAGTATTTAAACACACAGTAGTATTTAAATACACAGTAGTATTTAAACAGTAGTATTTAAATACACAGTAGTATTTAAACAGTAGTATTTAAACTAGTATTTAAACAGTAGTATTTAAACAGTAGTATTTAAATACACAGTAGTATTTAAACAGTAGTATTTAAATACACAGTAGTATTTAAACAGTAGTATTTAAACTAGTATTTAAACAGTAGTATTTAAACAGTAGTATTTAAATACACAGTAGTATTTAAACAGTAGTATTTAAACACACTTTCCCTGCGACAGAACTTCAATAAAAAAGACACAAATATCAAAGGCTTCAGAATCGAAGGCAAAACTTCAACAGATGCTTTTTATCACATCATCAAAAACTGACAATAAATGAAACATTCAAGGGACGTTTGTTTCCCTTTGAAAAAAAAACAGAACCAGTAGAAAGAACGGTAGAAAAAAGAGTAGAAAAGAAAGGAAGCAGATCACAGCCTGGAGGCGGAGGGATACGAGGACCTGGACCTGGTCCACACAGCGGGACCTGGACCTGGTCCTGGTCCACACATGAGCGACTGCTGGAACTTAAAGGATGGTTTTAGAACCAGGGTCACATGACCGTGGACGTGAGGACAGAGGTCAGCTGTGGACGAACACATCCATGGGTCTGATTGGCTCACACCACTGATGGACAAACTGAGGGGCGGGACTGGAGGTTTATGGTCCTAAAGGGGGACTGGAGGTTTATGGTCCTCCAAAAGGGGTCCACAGACACAGACTGAGACCCAGTGGATTAGGGTCAGGAGTGGGTGTGGGGTATCCCATCATGCCTTGGGGGTCTTCCAGTCCAACACTGGCCTCAGGTCTACAGGGTTCTGAGCAGGACCACAGATGGGGGGTGGTCTTCAGTGGACAGGCAGGACGTTGCGGGTCCATGTTGGACCGGAGCCACAGTTGGACTGATGTGGTTCAGACTGGGGTTCAGATCCGGTTCAGACTTCTGCTCGGACCCTGACGCCATCACTGACCTGGTGGGCGGTTCCACCCACAGCCAATCAAACCAACAGGGTCTGTTACATCACATGGTACCAACAGGAAGTGGACCCTGGTTGACCTTGGACTCATAAAATCTGGGTCAGTATCAGTAAAAACAGTCAGACCCAGAACCACCTGGACCTGAACCACCTGGACCGAACTCAGTAAACAGTTCAGGCCCTTCCAATGGATCAGTCCTTCAGCTCTGAACCCGAACCCTCTGAACCCGAACCCTCTAAACCCGAACCCTCTAAACCCGAACCCTCTAAACCCGAACCCTCCGAACCTGAACCCTCTAAACCTGAACCCTCCGAACCTGAACCCTCCGAACCTGAACCCTCTGAACCTGAACCCTCTGAGCCCGAACCCTCCGAACCTGAACCCTCCAAACCTGAACCCTCCAAACCTGAACCCTCTAAACCTGAACCCTCCAAACCTGAACCCTCTAAACCTGAACCCTCCAAATCTGAACCCTCTAAACCTCAACCCTCTGAACCTGAACCCTCTGAGCCCGAACGCCCTGAACCTGAACCCTCTGAACCTGGACCCTTACATCCATCAGTTCAACAGAAACCTAAAGACTGGAGTTGAATGGTCATGTGGTCTGAAGAGTCCACAATGACCCTGGTCCAGGGGGATGGAGGATTACCCATCATACCTAGTGCCTACAATATTCTGATCTGGGGTCGGTTCAGGTCCGTTCTGGGTCCATTAAATGAGTTCAGATGAACCTGAATAAACTTTTCTTTGCTGATGACACCCCCATATTCAGAGGACCGCGTCAGACCATCAGACCCAGAGTCCAGACCTGAACCACAGAGTCCAGACCTGAACCACAGAGTCCAGACCTGAACCACATACTGAGTCTTTGGGATGTGATGCAGGTTCTCCACAGTGATCCAGCTGTCCAACATCAAAGCTGAAGGTGGTCCACCAGAGGACTGTGGTGGACCGGCTCTGTCCAGCCTGTGGACCCTGGTCCACCAGAGGACTGTGGTGGACCGGCTCTGTCCAGCCTGTGGACCCTGGTCCACCAGAGGACTGTGGTGGACCGGCTCTGTCCAGCCTGTGGACCCTGGTCCACCAGAGGACTGTGGTGGACCGGCTCTGTCCAGCCTGTGGACCCTGGTCCACCAGAGGACTGTGGTGGACCGGCTCTGTCCAGGCTGTGGACCCTGGTCCACCAGAGGACTGTGGTGGACCGGCTCTGTCCAGCCTGTGGACCCTGGTCCACCAGAGGACTGTGGTGGACCGGCTCTGTCCAGCCTGTGGACCCTGGTCCACCAGAGGACTGTGGTGGACCGGCTCTGTCCAGCCTGTGGACCCTGGTCCACCAGAGGACTGTGGTGGACCGGCTCTGTCCAGGCTGTGGACCCTGGTCCACCAGAGGACTGTGGTGGACCGGCTCTGTCCAGCCTGTGGACCCTGGTCCATCTTTGGGTTCATGGCTGAGTGTTTTTGCTCAGATCCAGATGGAATCTTTTGTGGAAGTGAAACCCACCTCACAGGTGAACAGAACCAAAGCAGAACCTCTGGACCTCCAGTGTGTGAGACTCAGGTTCTAAGTGGTCCATCCCAGAACCTTTGGTATGAGGCACAGTTTCAGTCCTGGTCTGGTTTGGACATGAGGAACTGCTGCAGTGAGTCCCGGTCTGAACACACACTATTGCATATATGACAGCGGTCTGTCCCAGGTCTGTCCCAGGTCTGTCCCAGGCCTATCCCAGGTTTGTCCCAGGTCTGTCCCAGGTTTGTCCCATGGAGGATGCTGACCCAGTCACCCTTTGAATGTTCTGGTATTGAGTGTTCAGATCTTGGAGGTTCTGCTCAGTGCACAGAGCAGAACCTTCCAGATCCAGGATGGAACAGTCAGAGGAAGACGTGAATAAGGTCCATTCAAAGACCAGGACCAGAACCGCTGAAAGGCCCGGCACTGGAGACACAGTGTCCACAAGAACATTCTGATGTGGAGAACGTAGAACCCTGGAGCAGGAACCTGGAGCAGGAACCTCAGAAGCCCTTGTGTTGGAGTCGATGGCTACGCTGTTAAAGGAACTGACATCATTGTCTGCGGCTGAACGCATCACAGAGACACAAGTCCATATATGGGCGTCCCACTGACGTTCTACCAGCGGAGAACAGGAACGTCCACATGGAGCTGAGGGTCCACATGGAGCTGAGGGTCCACATGGAGCTGAGGGTCTATGTGGACCCGGTTCACACGGAGGACGGTACTGATCCGTCTTCAAATGGATCTATTTGACCGAAGTTTGAGTTTGTAACTGTCCAGAAGACGACGAAGACCATGTTTGGGTAGAATTACAGGATGGAGTGTCTGTTCTTCCGTCGTTCTCTTCAGTCGTTTTTCTTTCTCAGCTCCGTGCGTCTTTCGTCTCAATCTTCCGGCACTGATTGGAAGACCTGCCATTGCTTGATGAAGACATTGGGTTGCTATAGTAACGTCAGAGTCTGAATATGGAAGGCTTCAGATGTTGTTTTGTACATTATTACGGTTCATGTGTCCAGTGGTCCAGCAGCTGATGGACTTCATGTGTCCAGTGGTCCAGCAGCTGATGGGGTTCAGGTTACAGATGGACATGGACTCCAACAGTGTGTAAAGTTCCACAGGGATCAGATTTGGGCTCCATTCTCTTTCCAGACCAAACGTAGCTTTGGTTCAACTCTTGGAGCTGCTGTTTAAGGTTCTCCAACTGCCAACGCGTCCTGAACTACATCCAACTGTTAGGTCTGGAGGACGCCCCCCCGGCCCCGCCCCTCTGTAGACGTAGACTCCGCCCACAGCAGATCCATGCATCCACCTGCTAAGGTTCCAGTCTTGGTTTGATTGTACTTCTTGGTCGTCCATGCTCCTTCTAAATCAGGGCAGTCAATCTCATTTTAGTTCAGTTCCATATTCAGCCCAGTTTGATCTGCAGCGGGCCAGACCAGTAAAATAATGACTGAAGAACCTAGAAACAATGACAAATCCAAGTTTTTCTTTTTGTTTTAGTACAAAAACACCCCAATTAAACTCTGAAAATATTTACATTTTACAAAAAAGATGGGAATAACCTGAAAAAAAAAGAAATTTCATTTGAAAAATTAGTGCAATTTGAACACTATTCTGCCTGGACTTCTTATTTCTACATGTACATTTACACACAGTGTTCCATAAACATTTGGGAACAGGCAGAATATTGTTACAATTTTGGAGTTTGAACTAAAATTTGAACAGTTTCTCCAATATTCCATCTGTTATTAACACAACTGCAGATCCCAGTGGATCCACAAATGCACCAAACATTTATGAACAAACAGAATATTGTTACAACTGCACATTTCAGGTTGTCTGTTTTTATTTATGTATTTATTTGCATTTAATTATGAAAGAATAGTTATGTAAATGTAAGTATTTTCACAGAGTATGGAAGTAAATCTGTCTCATCAGATTTTGAATTATAAAAGCCATTGAATTATTTTGCACTGAAATTAAGTATCTGAATTTTTTGTCTCTGAATTCAACTATGTTCATAAATTTAGAATAAAAAAAATTCAGATGCATAAAATTCAGATACTTAATTTCAGTGCAAAAAAAATTCATTGCTAGAAATTCAGTGGCTTTATAATTCAAAATCTGATGACACAGATGTACTTCCATAACAGTGTAATGTTATTTTTCTCACTTAAATTTTTTCCGCATAATTTTTCCCAAAGAAAATTTGTTGTCATTATTTATGGTCTATTGTGTTGTTATTTTGACTGTAGATCACATTGGTCTGCATGTGGAACCTGAACCAACCTGGACTGTTCAGGTTCATTTATGCACTTTCATCCTGCAGGGCCGGAATGGAACCTTTGGCGGGGGGGCCAGATTTGGCCCTCGGGACGCAGGTTTGACACTTGTGTTCTAAGGCCTTGAATTGAACCGGCTCAGGAGTTCAATGACATGATGATCTCTGTGGACTCTCCAGATCCAGATCCAAACCACACCATCCAACCTTTGGTGTCATGGCGACAGGACGCTGCATCTGAAGGACTGTTCTGACCTTGGACTTGGACCTCCTTCGTTTATAGATGTACCTTCAGCTGTTTTGGAACAAACCTCCTGAGAATCGACCCTTTGAACAAACGCACACTTTTGTGTAAAACTCGTACATTTACAGTGAATTCAGATAAATATGATGATGGTCCCTTAAAGGTCCCAGATGCAGTCTGTGGTGGACAGGACGTCTGCTGTGTTTGTACATATTCAAATCCTGTCTGCAGTTACTATTGTCTGTCTTTTTCTGCTCTTACTTCTTATTAATCATTTACTCTAATAAACATTTTCTGTAAATTACATTTTTAATCACCATGTGAGGAAACTTTGCTATAAAACCTTGGAACTCTGTGGTCCTCATGGTCGTCTCTTCTACCTCTGGACCTTAGTCATGTGACTCGGTGTCGGAGCGTCCTGTGGTGTCCATCCAGTGGACGGTTGTTGGCTTCGGTCCATGCATGCGTACATCTGTGTGTCCAGTTTGTGTCTGTGTGTATTTACAGGTTCATACAGGTCTGTTTCCAAAGCCGTGCACTGGTTCAGGTTCAGATCTGAACCAGGACCGACGATAGAAAAAGTAGTGCTGGTCCTGCAGCGGCCGAGGTACACACAACAGGGACCTATATACACCCACATGACCGCACACTGCACAGTCCTGATTGGATGAGGACACGTGGAGGCGGTGCGGTGGGAGGAGTCGGCCCGGCGGAACCCTGCCCCCCCCCCCCTTCATTCCAGTCCAAAGGTACTGGTTTCCTCCACAGCCACCAGGAGCTTCTCATACAGGGTTTGGTAGGAGGAGTACGGAGGCAGATCCAGACGATTAAAGCAGGTATGAGCCCTGGAAGGACACACACACACACACAGAAAAACACACACACAAACACACAAACAGAAAAACACACACACAAACACACAAACAGAAAAACACACACACAAACAGAAAAACACACACACAGAAAAACACACTCAAAAACACACACAGAAAAACACACACACAAACACACTCAAAAACACACAAACAGAAAAACAAACACACAAACAGAAAAACACACACACAAACAGAAAAACACACACACAGAAAAACACACACAAACACACTCAAAAACACACAAACAGAAAAACACACACACAAACACACAAACAGAAAAACACACACACAAACAGAAAAACACACACACAGAAAAACACACTCAAAAACACACACACACAGAAAAACACACACACAAACACACTCAAAAACACACAAACAGAAAAACACACACACACACAAACAGAAAAACACACACAGAAAAACACACAGAAAAACATACACACACAAACACACACAGAAAAACAAACACACACACACACAAAAACACACAAAAACACACACAAACACACACAAATACACACATACAAACACACACAAACACACGCACACACAAACAGAAAAACACACACACTCAAAAACATACACACAAACAGAAAAACACACACATACACACACACATACACGCACACAGAAAAACACACACACACACACAAACACACACAAATACAAATACAAACACACACACAAACACACACACACACGAACACACACACAAACATAAACACACACAAAAACACACAAACAAACAAACAAACACACGCACACACACACACATACAAACACACACACATACACACAAAAACACACACAAACACACACAGTGATGGGTTAGCTAAAGCTAACACTAGGTGGAGCTCATTACTGTACTAGCTTATATCACAATGCTAGTTCTGCTGTTACTGTGTGTGTGTGTGTGTGGGGGGTCCAGTCTCAGTCTTGGTTCCGTGGTGGTGGGGGGGGTCAGGTCTGGTACCTTCAGTATGTTCTGCCGTCTACAGTCAGAGGGTCCAGTCTCAGTCCTGGTTCCGTGGGGGGGGTCAGGTCTGGTACCTTCAGTATGTTCTGCCGTCTACAGTCAGAGGGTCCAGTCTCAGTCCTGGTTCCGTGGGGGGGGTCCGGTCTGGTACCTTCAGTATGTTCTAACCGTCTACAGTCAGAGGGTCCAGTCTCAGTCCTGGTTCCGTGGGGGGGTCAGGTCTGGTACCTTCAGTATGTTCTGCCGTCTACAGTCAGAGGGTCCAGTCTCAGTCCTGGTTCCGTGGGGGGGGTCCGGTCTGGTACCTTCAGTATGTTCTGCCGTCTACAGTCAGAGGGTCCAGTCTCAGTCCTGATTCCGTGGGGGGGGTCCGGTCTGGTACCTTCAGTATGTTCTACCGTCTACAGTCAGAGGGTCCAGTCTCAGTCCTGGTTCCGTGGGGGGGGTCAGGTCTGGTACCTTCAGTATGTTCTGCCGTCTACAGTCAGAGGGTCCAGTCTCAGTCCTGGTTCCGTGGGGGGGGTCCGGTCTGGTACCTTCAGTATGTTCTGCCGTCTACAGTCAGAGGGTCCAGTCTCAGTCCTGATTCCGTGGGGGGGGTCCGGTCTGGTACCTTCAGTATGTTCTACCGTCTACAGTCAGAGGGTCCAGTCTCAGTCCTGGTTCCGTGGGGGGGGTCCGGTCTGGTACCTGGGCAGGGACGTGGTCTTGCCCCACTTCTCGATGCAGAAGCGTCGGAGGCCGTTGGAACCTCGTAGCGCTGCGAAGCCTTCGTAGGGAACGCTGGAGGTGCCGGTGACGAACTGAAGCAGACGAAGGCGCTGCTCGTTGTTGAAGCGTTCGACGGCCGCCCAGAACCAACGCATGACGATGTGGCTGTCATGGTAACCTGGGGGGGCGGAGTCAGACAGTTAAAGCCAGCCTGTCCAATCAGAGCTCAGGACAGTTCATGTGTAGAACCTGCTGGTGTTTATGGACCTGCTGACCCACTGTTAACCCGGTTTAACACAACTGGGACCGCAGGGTTAACCCATTGGACACACTGGACACACTGGACACAGTGGACATCGGTGGACACACTGGACACAGTGGACATCAGTGGACACACTGGACACAGTGATGTCCTGATAACAGCTGTCTTTTCCTGAACACCAGAGTCTCCAGAGTCTGCTGTGATTCAGTATCATGTTGAATGGAACAGCTGACAGTCACATGGCATCATGGAGTGAATGAAGGCAGGGTTAGGGTCAGGGACAGAGTTAGGGTCAGGGTTAGGGGGTCAGGGTTAGGGTCAGGGACAGAGTTAGGGTCAGGGTTTGGGGGTCAGGGTTAGGGTCAGGGACAGGGTTAGGGTCAGGGGGTCAGGGTTAGGGTCAGGGACAGGGTTAGGGTCAGGGTTAGGGGGTCAGGGTTAGGGTCAGGGACAGGGTTAGGGTCAGGGTTAGGGGGTCAGGGTTAGGGTCAGGGACAGGGTTAGGGTCAGGGTTAGGGGGTCAGGGACAGGGTTAGGGTCAGGGTTAGGGGGTCAGGGTTAGGGGGTCAGGGTTACGGGGTCAGGGACAGGGTTAGGGTCAGGGTTAGGGTCAGGGACAGGGTTAGGGGGTCAGGGTTAGGGTCAGGGTTAGGGTCAGGGTTAGGGGGTCAGGGACAGGGTTAGGGTCAGGGTTAGGGGGTCAGGGTTAGGGTCAGGGTTAGGGGGTCAGGATCAGGGTTAGGGTCAGGGTTAGGGGGTCAGAGTCAGGGTTCGGGTCAGGGGTCACCTCCTCTGTACTCGGTGTTGCTCCTCCAGTCACTCAGGTCGATCTCCACCGTTCCGGCCATCACCAGCTCCAGCTCCCGGGCGTCGAACACCGACACCAACCTGGAGTCCACCACCTGAGGACACATGGACCAGGGTCAGCCGGACCGGGACACACTGGACCTGGACTGAACCGGGCCTGGGCACCCACCTCATAGAACCCTCGGACCAGGGCCTCCGTCTGCTGCACCACCCCCCGCTCCACCCTCCACTTGGCCATGCGCTCGATGTAGTCCTTCTTGTTCTTCTCCGTCACCTGGAGGTTGGAGCCGCCAGACTTCAGCTCCCGCTCCGTCACCTGGACACACCCACAACCATCAGAACCACACCTGGACACACCTACAACTGTCAGAACCACACCTGGACACACCCACAACTGTCAGAACCACACCTGGACACACCCACAACCATCAGAACCACACCTGGACACACCCACAACTGTCAGAACCACACCTGGACACACCCACAACCGTCAGAAACACACCTGGACACACCTACAACTGTCAGAACCACACCTGGACACACCCACAACTGTCAGAACCACACCTGGACACACCCACAACCATCAGAACCACACCTGGACACACCCACAACTGTCAGAACCACACCTGGACACACCCACAACCGTCAGAACCACACCTGGACACACCCACAACTGTCAGAACCACACCTGGACACACCCACAACCATCAGAACCACACCTGGACACACCCACAACGGTCAGAACCACACCCACAACGGTCAGAACCACACCTGGACACACCCACAACCATCAGACAGTGTGTGTGTATGTTTGTGTGTGTCTTGTGTGTGTTTGTGTGTGTGTGTCTGTGTGTCTGGTGAGTGTGTGTCGGTGTGTGTGTGTGTGTGTGTGTGTGTGTTTGTGTGTGTGTGTCTGTGAGTCTGGTGAGTGTGTGTTTGTGTGTGTGTGTGTGTATGTTTGTATGTGTCTTGTGTGTGTGTGTCCGTGTGTCTGGTGAGTGTGTGTCAGTGTGTGTCAGTGTGTGTGTGTGTGTGTGAGTGTGTCTGGTGTGTGTGTGTTTGTGTGTGTCTGGTGTGTGTGTGTGTGTGTGTACCTGTCCGAACACCTCTTCGTTCACAGTGAAGGTCAGGTCCAGGGTGTCTGTGATGTCGTTGTCTTTCATCCACTGCAGTGATTGGTGGAACTCCTCATCCAGGTACTCCAGGTCCGACAGGTCTGTGGGTCTGGGGTTAGGGTTAGGGTTAGGGTTAGGCTCTGTTCAGGTTAGAGCCCAGGACGGATACGCACAACTAACAAACACAACTAACAAACAACACTACAGCATACATGCATATATACACAGCCATACACACAACAACACACACACCCAAACACACCCAGGTGTACGTCTGTGGAATCAACCACAGGACTGACTCTGTTCAACCTGTCATTATATATTATCCAATGTGTGTGCGTCTGTTGTGTGTCTGTTGTGTGTCTTGTGTGTTTGTTGTGCATCTGTTGTGTGTCTGTTGTGCATCTTGTGTGTCTGTTGTGTGTCTGTTGTGTGTCTTGTGTGTCTGTTGTGCATCTGTTGTGTGTCTGTTGTGCATCTTGTGTGTCTGTTGTGTGTCTTGTGTGTCTGTTGTGCATCTGTTGTGTGTCTGTTGTGTGTCTTATGTGTCTGTTGTGCATCTGTTGTGTGTCTGTTGTGCATCTTGTGTGTCTGTTGTGTCTGTTGTGCATCTGTTGTGTGTCTGTTGTGCATCTTGTGTGTCTGTTGTGTGTCTGTTGTGCGGGTTAGGGTTAGGGTTAGCATACATACAGTCTGAGCAGGGCCTTGTAGAAGGGTCTGGTGAAGAAGGCGTCCAGCAGGTACTGGTGGATCAGAGCCAGACCCAGGATCCGCCCACTGAAGCGGAACCTACGAGCACAGACAGACAGGCTGGTGTGTGATTGGCTGTGGTCAGTGACAGTCAGCTCATGTGATGTGTGTGTGTGTTGTGGGCGGTACCATTCCAGATGGTTCTCCACAAACGCAGACATGGGGCTGATCTGAACGGTGTAGGTGTCGTTGGCCGAGTATTCAAACAGCCCATAATAAGGGTTAAAGAGCTCCTGAGACAAAAGGAAGAAGAACTCCCTGGAAGGACCGCTGTAGTCCAACCTGGACGGACAGATGGACGGACACACACACACACACACACACACACACACACACACACACACACAGTTACAGCTGAAACCATTCAACTCATGAACACTTGAACCTCTGTGGAAAAAAAAGAGTTCAGTGAAAAGTGCAACATCAGAGAAATCAGACTGAACTGGAGCTCCTGAAGTTTAGAGGCGGAGTCTGACCGCTGTAGTCCAACCTGGACACACACACACACACACACACACACACACGCACACACCAACACACACACACATACACATACACAGACACACACAGACACACGCACACATAAACACACACACAGACACACCAACACACACACACAGACACACACACACAGACACAAACACACACACATGCACACATAAACACACACACAGACACACCAACACACACACACAGACACACACACACACAAACACACACACACACACATGCACACACAAACACACACACACAGACACACACACACATGCACACATAAACACACACACACATGCACACACACACAAGGCGGAGTCTGACGCCGCTGGATTATAGCCCATGGGTGGGGTTAGGGTTCAGTGGGTGTGGCTTTGTCTCACCCTTCCTCCCCCATGAAGGTGACATAGAGTTTGTTCCTCTGCAGCTCCTTCCTGGAGTAGGACATGACCTGGTTAAAGGTGACCTCCAACAGCTGTTCCCTCCTGATGACCAACCTGAAGAGAGGAGGAGACACACACTGACACACCTGGGTCTGATGGAAGAGAACGTTAGCATGAGGAGGAAGAGCAGGAGGACCAGGATGGTGGTGGTGCTGGTAGTGTTGGTGGTGCTGGTGGTGTTGGTAGTGTTGGTGTTGGTGGTGTTGATAGTGGTGGTGGTAGTGTTGGTAGTAGCGTTGTTGTTGGGGGTGGTGGTAGTGTTGGTGGTGTTGTTGTTGGTGGTGGTGATGGTGGTGTTGGTAGTGCTGGTAGTGGTGGTGTTGGTAGTGATGGTGGTGGTAGTGGTGGTGGTAGTGTTGATGGTGGTGGTGCTGGTAGTGTTGGTGTTGGTAGTGTTGGTGTTGGTAGTGATGGTGGTGGTGTTGGTAGTGGTGTTGGTGGTATTGATGGTGTTGGTAGTGGTGGTGGTAGTGTTGATGGTGGTGGTGCTGGTAGTGTTGGTGTTGGTAGTGTTGGTGCTGGTAGTGATGGTGGTGGTGGTGTTGATGGTGTTGGTAGTGGTGGTGGTAGTGTTGGTGTTGGTAGTGTTGGTAGTGGTGGTGTTGTTGCTGTTGGTAGTGGTGGTGGTGATGTTGGTGGTGTTGGTAGTGGTGGTGGTGGTAGTGGTGGTAGTGTTGTTGCTGCTAATAGTGTTGGTGGTGTTGCTGGATTTGCTGTTGCTGGTGTTACTGTTGTTGTTATTGTTGCTGCTGGTGTTGTTGGTGTTGTTGTTGGTGTTGTGTTGTTGCTGGTGTTGTTGGTGTTGTTGTTGGTGTTGTGTTGTTGCTGGTGTTGTTGGTGTTGCTAGTGTTGTTGTTGTTGGTGTTGCTGTTGGTGTTGTTGCTGGTGGTGTTGTTGGTGTTGCTGTTGGTGTTGTTGCTGGTGGTGTTGTTGGTGTTGTTGCTGGTATTGTCGTTGTTGTTGCTCAGTTCTTACTTGGTCTTTCCTGGTCCTTGTCCGTATCCTTTTGCCTCCAACTTCCTGTAGAAGTTTCTGAGCTTGGCTTCAAAGTCTCTGCGATACGGAGCAGGAGCACGAGCCCTCTGAAGACCTGCACACACACACACACACACACACACACACACACACACACACACACACACACACACACACACACACACACTCCTGGTGAATGAAGCCCACCGGACATTCACACACACACCTATGTTCTCACACATGCATGTTGTCACACAGATGGATGTTCTCACACACATGTTCTTACACACATATGTTCTCACACATGCATGTTGTCACACACATGGATGTTCTCACACACATGTTGTCACACACATGTTCTTACACACATATGTTCTCACACATGCATGTTGTCACACACATGGATGTTCTCACACACATGTTGTCACACACATGTTCTTACACACATATGTTCTCACACATGCATGTTGTCACACACATGGATGTTCTCACACACATGTTGTCACACACATGTTCTTACACACATATGTTCTCACACATGCATGTTGTCACACACATGGATGTTCTCACACACATGTTGTCACACACATGTTCTTACACACATATGTTGTCACACACATGTTGTCACACACATGGATGTTCTCACACACATGTTGTCACACACATATGTTCTCACACATGCATGTTCTCACTCCTACCTGGTGAGTTCTGCGGTGAAGAGGCCGGAGAACATCGAGGGGAGAAGCTGAACCCTGGGTAGACGGGCTGAGGGGGGACGTAGGACATGATGTCCTCCTCAAACATACTGGAACCACAGAGGGACACAGGTGTGAGTGGGCGGGGCCGGAAATGCCGCTGCCAAAGGAAAGGCGGAGCGGTGGGAGGTGGGCGGGGTTACCTGAGCAGAATGACCAGGTCCTCATCACTGGACAGTTTCCCCAAACCCTGAGAACCTTCAGTTCGGATGTAGTGGATCTTCTCCCTGAACACAGACCAGACACAGACAGGTGGGTTCAACAGGTGGGTTCAACAGTGGGTTCAACAGGTGGGTTCAACAGTGGGTTCAACAGGTGGGTTCAACAGGTGGGTTCAACAGTGGGTTCAACAGGTGGGTTCAACAGGTAGATTAACAGGTGGGTTCAACAGTGGGTTCAACAGGTGGGTTCAACAGGTGGGTTCAACAGGTGGGTTCAACAGTGGGTTCAACAGGTAGATTAACAGGTGGGTTCAACAGTGGGTTCAACAGGTGGGTTCAACAGGTGGGTTCAACAGGTAGATTAACAGGTGGGTTCAACAGGTGGGTTCAACAGGTAGATTAACAGGTGGGTTCAACAGTGGGTTCAACAGGTGGGTTCAACAGATGGGTTCAACAGTGGGTTCAACAGGTGGATTAAACAGGTGGGTTCAACAGGTGGGTTCAACAGTGGGTTCAACAGGTGGGTTCAACAGGTAGATTAACAGGTGGGTTCAACAGGTGGGTTCAACAGGTGGGTTCAACAGGTGGATTAAACAGGTGGGTTCAACAGTGGGTTCAACAGATGGGTTCAACAGTGGGTTCAACAGGTGGGTTCAACAGATGAGTTCAACAGGTGGGTTCAACAGGTGGGTTCAACAGGTGGGTTCAACAGTGGGTTCAACAGGTGGGTTCAACAGGTGGATTAAACAGGTGGATTAAACAGGTGGGTTCAACAGTGGGTTCAACAGTGGGTTCAACAGTGGGTTCAACAGTGGGTTCAACAGGTGGGTTCAACAGATGGGTTCAACAGTGGGTTCAACAGGTGGATTAAACAGGTGGGTTCAACAGGTGGGTTCAACAGTGGGTTCAACAGGTGGGTTCAACAGTGGGTTCAACAGGTGGGTTCAACAGTGGGTTCAACAGTGGGTTCAACAGTGGGTTCAACAGGTAGATTAACAGGTGGGTTCAACAGTAGGTTCAACAGATGGGTTCAACAGTGGGTTCAACAGGTAGATTAACAGGTGGGTTCAACAGTGGGTTCAACAGATGGGTTCAACAGTGGGTTCAACAGGTAGATTAACAGGTGGGTTCAACAGTGGGTTCAACAGGTGGGTTCAACAGGTAGATTAACAGGTGGGTTCAACAGGTGGGTTCAACAGGTGGGTTCAACAGGTGGGTTCAACAGTGGGTTCAACAGGTAGATTAACAGGTGGGTTCAACAGTGGGTTCAACAGGTGGGTTCAACAGGTGGGTTCAACAGGTGGGTTCAACAGTAGAGAAAGGTGGTTCACGTGTGTGTGAATGCATTTCATGTGTGTATGTGTGCGTTTTCATATTTGTGTGTGAATGGTAAATCTGAATATTGTCCCATCTGGCCCCTCTTAGTTCTGGTCCTAGTCTAAACCCTCAGTACAAATGAAGACTCTGGATCAGTCTTTGGTGTGAAGTCAGGGAAAACAGAATGTGATTGGTAAGTACAGCTGTCAATCATGTCTTTAACTGTCAGAGGTGGGCGGATCCAATGGTAAAGTCTACTCAGACCAGTACCAACAGGAGGACTGGTTGGACCAGGTCTACGCGGATGGTACCAACCTGAGGACTGGTTGGACCAGGTCTAGGTGGACAGGGTACCTCAGTGCGTGGTTCTTGTTCAGGTTGGTGTAGCGCTCCTGCAGAAGGTCGAACACGTTGGGCTGTCGAAGGAACGCCACGATCTTGTCGTTGTAGGCTGTGGACACAAACAGACCAAAAGTTTAGGACACAGGAGACAAACCAGGACACATGTCCAAACATGGGCTCAGGGGGGCAGCGGCGGTAAAGAGGCGGAGCTTGGGGCGGTGCTTACATGGAGCGGCCAGGTGGGCGTCGGCCTGATGCTGACTGCGAATGGCGGCAACCAGACTGTTTCCAGGCCTGGCCATCAGAGACGCACCACGACTCCTGGACACGTCAGACGCCTGGAGACAAACACCGACAGTTAGAGACCCTGAGCCTGCAGACCTGGACCAGGACCCGGACCTGGACCCGGACCTGAGCCTGGACCTGACCCGGATTCCCTCCATCCAAATGTGGGCCCACAGGTCAGCTTCAGGTCAGACCACCATGGACAGACAGGGTCTTGTCATGTGTACCATCAGGTCTACTGTCCCACATGGACCTGAGTCAGTACTGTCAGTGGGTTCCACTAAACTAGAACCAGAACCCACTGTCTGTGGAACCGGGTCAGGTTCTGGTGTCTGCATTTAGACCAGACTGGAACTACTGTCCCCAAAGGAGGAGGAAACATGAACATCTACTAGAGGAACCACCACATGGACAGGTTTAGTCCTGTTTTAGCCCTATTTCAGTCCTGTTTTGGCCCTGCTTGGTCTTATTTTCTCCCTGTTTGGTCCTGTTTTAATCCTGTTTAGTCCTGTTTTAACCCTGTTTGGTCCTGTTTGGTCCAGTTTAGGTCCCTTACCTCTCCGGCGCTGTAGCTGCGGAGCCTCTGCAGGTGCTGTTTGTGTGCCAGGTGTCCGGGCAGTCGGCCGTTCTGGAGGGGGATTCGAGGGTCGATGAATGTGGTGGCTCGACTGTTGTGGTCCACGAAGAAAGACTGCGACCAAAGACAGAGGACAGTTCAGACCAAAGACAGAGGACAGTTCAGACCAAAGACAGAGGACAGTTCAGACCAAAGACAGAGGACAGTTCAGACCAAAGACAGAGGACAGTTCAGACCAAAGACAGAGGACAGTTAAGGACAAGACAAAAGGAACCAGGACCAGGAACAAATATTTACTGATTTTAACCTGTGTTTTTTCTTCTGTTCTTCATTGCACCTGTACAGTATATACGTCTAGGGAACAGTCTGGGGTCTACATGTTAATACATAAAGGGTGTGTATATATATATATATATATATATATATATATATATATATATATATATATATATATATATATATATATATATGTATACAGTACAGGCCAAAAGTTTGGACACACCTTCTCATTCTTTGCATTTTCTTTATTTTCATGACTATTTACATTGTAGATTCTCACTGAAGGCATCAATGAACACATGTGGAATTATGTACTTAACAAAAAGGTGTGAAATAACTGAAAACATCTCTTATATTCTAGTTTCTTCAAAGTATCCACCCTTAGCTCTGATGACTGCTTTGCACACTCTTGCCATTCTCTTGATGAGCTTCCAGAGGTAGTCACCTGAAATGGTTTCCTAACAGTCTTGAAGAAGTTCCCACAGATGCTTAGCACTTGTTGGCCCTTTTGCCTTCACTCTGCGGTCCAGCTCACCCCAAACCATCTCGATCGGGTTCAGGTCCGGTGACTGTGGAGGCCAGGTCATCTGGCGCAGCACTCCATCACTCTCCTTCTTGGTCAAATATCCCTCACACAGCCTGGAGGTGTGTTTGGGGTCATTGTCCTGTTGAAACATAAATGATGGTCCAACTAAACGCAGACCGGATGGAATGGCATGTCACTTCAGGATTCTGTGGTAGCCATGCTGATTCAGGTTGCCTTCAATCTTGAATAAATCCCCAACAGCGTCACCAGCAAAGCACCCCCACACCATCACACCTCCCCCTCCATGCTTCACGGTGGGAACCAGGCATGTAGCATCCATCCGTTCACCTTTTCTGCGTCGCACAAAGACACGGCGGTTGGATCCAAAGATCTGAAATTTGGACTCATCAGACCAAAGCACAGATTTCCACTGGTCTAATGTCCATTCCTTGGGTTTCTTGGCCCAAATAAATCTCTTGTGTTTGTTGCCTCTCCTGAGCAGTGGTTTCCTAGCAGCTGTTTGACCATGAAGGCCTGATTCACGCAGTCTCCTCTTAACAGTTGTTGTAGAGATGTGTCTGCTGCTAGAGCTCTGTGTGGTATTCATCTGGTCTCTAATCTGAGCTGCTGTTAATTTGCAATTTCTGAGGCTGGTGACTCAGATGAACTTATCTTCAGCATCAGAGGTGACTCTTGGTCTTCCTTTCCTGGGGCGGTCCTCATGTGAGCCAGTTTCGTTGGAGCGCTTGATGGTTTTTGCGACTGCACTTGGGGACACATTCAAAGTTTTTGAAATGTTCTAGACTGACTGACCTTCATTTCTTAAAGTAATGATGGCCACTCGTTTGTCTTTACTTAGCTGATTGGTTCTCGCCATAATATGCATTCTAACAGTTGTCCAATAGGGCTGTCAGCTGTGCATCAACCTGACTTCTGCACAACACAACTGATGGTCCCAACCCCATCAATAAGGCAAGAAATTCCACTAAGTACCCCTGACAAGGCACAGCTATGAAGTGGAAACCATTTCAGGTGACTACCTCTGGAAGCTCATCAAGAGAATGCCAAGGGTGTGCAAGGCAGTCATCAGAGCTAAGGGTGGCTACTTTGAAGAAACTAGAATATAAGAGATGTTTTCAGTTATTTCACACTTTTTTGTTAAGTACATAATTCCACATGTGTTCATTCATAGTTTTGATGCCTTCAGTGAGAATCTACAATGAAAATAGTCATGAAAATAAAGAAAATGCAAAGAATGAGAAGGTGTGTCCAAACTTTTGGCCTGTACTGTATATATATATATATATATATATATATATATATATATATATATATATATATATATTATATATATATATGTGTGTGTGTGTGTGTGTGTGTGTGTGTATGTTGTGTCCTACCTTCCCCTGGGGGTCACTCTTGATCTCCCACCCTCGGGGCAGTTCCAGTCTGGTGTCTGCAAACTTGTTCAGGAACACCACCAGGTCTCGGTTGTGCTGGTACCGCTCAAAGTTCCTGGCGTCACGTCGCACTTTTAGGATCATGTGTTTGACGCAGCTGCTGCTGGTGAACATCCGATAGGCTCCCTGTAACCATGGCAACAGCCATCGGTTTATACGACAGTTGTGAAGGAAGGTTAACCAGGAGGAACACTCCTACCATGACAATGTCCATGTCTCCACCTCTGTCCTCATCTGTCTCCACCTCTGTCCTCTCATCTGTCTCCACCTCTGTCCTCAGCTGTCTCCACCTCTGTTCTCATCTGTCTCCACCTCTGTCCTCAGCTGTCTCCACCTCTGTCCTCTCATCTGTCTCCACCTCTGTTCTCATCTGTCTCCATCTCTGTTCTCATCTGTCTCCACCTCTGTTCTCATCTGTCTCCACCTCTGTCCTCTCATCTGTCTCCACCTCTGTCCTCTCATCTGTCTCCACCTCTGTTCTCATCTGTCTCCATCTCTGTCCTCTCATCTGTCTCCACCTCTGTCCTCTCATCTGTCTCCACCTCTGTCCTCTCATCTGTCTCCATCTCTGTCCTCATCTGTCTCCACCTGTCCTCTCATCTGTCTCCACCTCTGTCCTCAGCTGTCTCCACCTCTGTTCTCATCTGTCTCCACCTCTGTCCTCAGCTGTCTCCACCTCTGTCCTCTCATCTGTCTCCACGTCTGTTCTCATCTGTCTCCACCTCTGTTCTCATCTGTCTCCACCTCTGTTCTCATCTGTCTCCACCTCTGTCCTCTCATCTGTCTCCACCTCTGTTCTCATCTGTCTCCATCTCTGTCCTCTCATCTGTCTCCACCTCTGTCCTCTCATCTGTCTCCACCTCTGTCCTCTCATCTGTCTCCATCTCTGTCCTCATCTGTCTCCACCTGTCCTCTCATCTGTCTCCACCTCTGTCCTCTCATCTGTCTCCACCTCTGGCCTCATCTGTCTCCACCTCTGTCCTCTCATCTGTCTCCATCTCTGTCCTCTCATCTGTCTCCACCTCTGTCCTCATCTGTCTCCACCTCTGTCCTCTCATCTGTCTCCACCTCTGTTCTCTCATCTGTCTCCACCTCTGTCCTCTCATCTGTCTCCACCTCTGTTCTCTCATCTGTCTCCACCTCTGTCCTCTCATCTGTCTCCATCTCTGTCCTCATCTGTCTCCACCTGTCCTCTCATCTGTCTCCACCTCTGTCCTCATCTGTCTCCACCTGTCCTCTCATCTGTCTCCATCTCTGTCCTCATCTGTCTCCACCTGTCCTCTCATCTGTCTCCATCTCTGTCCTCATCTGTCTCCACCTGTCCTCTCATCTGTCTTCACCTCTGTTCTCATCTGTCTCCACCTGTCCTCTCATCTGTCTTCACCTCTGTCCTCTCATCCGTCTCCACCTCTGTCCTCTCATCCGTCTTCACCTCTGTCCTCATCTGTCTCCACCTGTCCTCTCATCTGTCTTCACCTCTGTCCTCATCTGTCTCCACCTGTCCTCTCATCTGTTTCCATCTCTGTCCTCTCATCTGTCTCCACCTCTGTCCTCATCTGTCTCCACCTCTGTCCTCTCATCTGTCTCCACCTCTGTCCTCTCATCTGTCTCCACCTCTGTCCTCATCTGTCTCCACCTCTGTCCTCTCATCTGTCTCCACCTCTGTCCTCTCATCTGTCTCCACCTCTGTCCTCATCTGTCTCCACCTCTGTCCTCTCATCTGTCTCCACCTCTGTCCTCATCTGTCTCCACCTCTGTCCTCTCATCTGTCTCCACCTCTGTCCTCTCATCTGTCTCCACCTCTGTCCTCTCATCTGTCTCCACCTGTCTCCACCTCTGTCCTCTCATCTGTCTCCTCCTCTGTCCTCTCATCTGTCTCCTCCTCTGTCCTCTCATCTGTCTCCACCTCTGTCCTCAGCTGTCTCCACCTCTGTCCTCATCTGTCTCCACCTCTGTCTCCACCTCTGTCCTCTCATCTGTCTCCACCTCTGTCCTCTCATCTGTCTCCACCTCTGTCCTCAGCTGTCTCCACCTCTGTCCTCTCATCTGTCTCCTCCTCTGTCCTCATCTGTCTCCACCTCTGTCCTCTCATCTGTCTCCACCTCTGTCCTCTCATCTGTCTCCACCTCTGTCTCCACCTCTGTCCTGTCATCTGTCTCCACCTCTGTCCTGTCATCTGTCTCCACCTCTGTCCTCAGCTGTCTCCACCTCTTTAGAACCTTATGTTCTCTCAGTTGCAGCTCAGATGTTTCCCTGTTTGACTAGTTTGTGTTGTTCTGTCTTTTTTCCTGTTTTGAAGCCTTTCCATGTGTGCGGTCATTGTGTGTGTGTGCAGAACTCACATAGTTGCTGTGTAACATGGTGAAGAACTCTGGGTGTGTGATGAACTTGACCGCCGGTGACTGGAGGAGGTAGCTGATCTTCTGCTGATTGACAGGAGACGAAGGACCTGGGACACCGAAGACACCAAGGACAGGTTTTCAATCAGAACCACATACACACACAGTACTAGGGCTGGGTATCATGGCCAATTTCCATAATTGATTTGAATTCGATTCATAAGGTTCTGAGTCGATTAATCACAATTTCACTTGATTCGATCTAATATTGATTCATTTCAGTATTAATTGATTAACTCAGATTAATTGTGATACCAAAGCACAATTTTGAGTTGTAACCTGATTATTTGACCACCGCAGTCATGCAACACATCAATACTGTGATCAATACAGATATTAGAAAGGAAATAAATCTGACATTTGAGCAGAAGGAGCTGAATCTGCTGTGAAATAATGAACAGACACAAACATGTCCATGTTTGTACAGTGGATCTGGACGGACTTCTGCATCATCTGTATTCTGTTTTATGACTAGTGTTCTTCTACTCACTGTGTGTGTGTGTGTGTGTGTGTGCATGTGTGTGTGCGTGTGTGTGCATGTGTGTGCATGTGTGTGCGTGTGCGTGTGTGTGCATGTGCGTGTGTGTGGGGGGTGCCTGCTCTGTGAATGTTGGTTGGGGGCGGGGGTAGTGGTGTAGCGGTCGGACACTGTCTCTTTCCTATTCCTCTAACTCCATACTCAGCCATAGGTGATAGTATGGATCCAAGTTATTATTCCAAGAATGACCGGCTTCTGTGACTCTCCTCAGAGAACCTCCAGCATCCAGTTCCTTCACACTGTGGGTTCCAGTTTGAGGACAGGAGGAGCTCCAGCTCAGGGGTTTTTTCCACCCTTCCTCTGTTTCTTTTCTGCTCCAGAGCCGTCACGAGCGAGACTAAGTCTTCCCCAGGGGTTCACAGACGGAGCTGCCCATGGTTCCGTGTACTCCTGGTCCCGCTCTGAAAAATCAGTCTCATCCACTATTAAGCGATTACACAAAATTAAAACGAAATCGATCTAAAATCAATCAAATCGACTTTTTTACCCAGCCCTACACAGTACTGACATGATCCTGGACCACAGTTCAATATGAACACAGGTCAGCTGGTAGCTCCACACACAGGTTTGGACTCGTTCTTCTCTTCTCTATTTCTTGTACCACTGTCACGTCTGTAATATTCTGACATGTTTGGACATGAGCCATAACCTACTGTGACCTTTGACCTCATGAATGCCACAGGTCTGACCTGTCGGAGCTGAATCCACTTCTGTTTCAGTGCTGCTGCTTCGCTCCAGCCTCTGACTCGGACTTGGACTCAGACTCCCAGCATCCTCCTCTGTGGCCATGGTCCTCTGGATGTTCTGGTACCTGCACACACACACACACACACACACACACACACACACACACACACACACACACACACACACACAGTGGTATGAGCCCCCTCAGATCTGTCTGGATATTGTAGAACCTGTTCTGTTTTGGACTGGGCGTCATCCCTGTGCTCAGCCAGCAGGTGGCAGCACCACTCCACTAAACTGTACAAATGGATCTGGCTGGACCTGAGTCCTCTGGAGGAGTCTGCACTCAGAACTCCAGTGAAACATTTACTGTCATGTGTAGGACTGTTAGAAAATATCAGTTCTGCAATATATTGCGATATTTCATTTCACAATACTGTATGGATATTTTAAGGTATTTATTCAAATGCAGATATTGTGTACGTTCATTTTAGTTGTTTTTTTTTTGTTTCTATTTTATTTCTTCTTATTTCACACTCTTTTATTCACTAATGTTGGTTCCTTTGTTTGGATTGAACTCAAATCCTGTTCTGATGTTAGTTGTGAACTAATAGAATCTGAACATTTGAACAGGATCTGAAACTGGAATGTCTGTAAAACAGAATGTCAGTTTGAACACAGTTGGAACATTTGAGGATAGAACATTAGATCCTGTTGGGATCAAATACAAATGTGTTTAGGATTTGTGGAGATTTCTGCTGCAATTCAATTCTTCCAGGAAATAATTATTAAAAAAAGAAACAAACAAAACTTGCCTTTTTAACAGAATCATGATATATCGTGACAGTGGTCTGTGTTGTGTTGGTTGACTGTGTTGCCTCTCTGATAGTGGTCTAAGTTGCCTATGTTGCCTGTCTGATAGTGGTTTGTGTTGCCTGTGTTGTCAGTCTGATAGTGGTCTGTGTTCAGTTGGTTGCCTGTGTTGCCTGTCTGATAGTGGTCTGCGTTGCCTGTGTTGCCTGTCTGATAGTGGTCTGTGTTGCCTGTGTTGCCTGTCTGATAGTGGTCTGTGTTCAGTTGGTTGCCTGTGTTGCCTGTCTGATAGTGGTCTGTGTTGTCTGTGTTGCCTGGTTGCAGTCCCACCTCCTGTTCAGTTGCTCCATCTGCTGGGTGGATCCGGACCGGGGCAGGTTGTGGGTACATTTCCCGCTGTGGCTGGGCCGTTGCCAGGTGGTGGTCCTGTTGACGTGGTCCACGTAGAAAACCCTGCCGTGACTGTCAACGCGAGCCTCCCAGTCTGAGGAAACAAGACGCAACAGATGTTGCAGACTCAACACAGACAAAATGGACAACACAGGGTTCAGAATTCCCACTGGAGTCAAGGAGCGGAAAAGAAGGGTTTGAAGTTCAGGGTTCAGCAGAAAACCGACCGACCGACTGACCATCCATCCAACCAACCGACCGACCGACCAACCAAACATCCAACTAACCAACCAACCAACCAACACGCTAACCATCCATCCAACCAACCAACCAAACATCCAACCAACCAACCAACCAACCAAACATTCAGCTAACCAACCAGCCAACTAAACAACGATCCAACCAACCATCCATCTATCCATCACTGTAAACATACATGATGAAGGGAGGCTGACATGGACACAAGCACAGAGGAGAGATGTTTGGAAAACACACACACACACACACACACACAAACACACACAGATGTAATGGGTAGTGGGCTGTGACTCCAGAGTAAGACATGGGCGGAGCTTCTTACTTGGAGGTAAGGCAGGCTCAGTGGCGGCAGGACAATGGTTTAGGTCATGGCTGGGCCGCAGGACTGGAAGATGGCCGACAGGAGGGGAGGAGCCTGAGCCTACAGGACATCAGAGAGACAGGATGGAATGATGACCACAGACTGGGGACACACCACACCCACCACTGCCCTTATAAGGAGCCACACACACGGTAGCCGGCCCCTCCACCACACCCACCACTGCCCTTATAAGGAGCCACACACACGGTAGCCGGCCCCTCCACCACACTCACCACTGCCCGTATAAGGAGCCACACACACGGTAGCCGGCCCCTCCACCACACCCACCACTGCCCGTATAAGGAGCCACACACACGGTAGCCGGCCCCTCCACCACACCCACCACTGCCCTTATAAGGAGCCACACACACGGTAGCCGGCCCCTCCACCACACTCACCACTGCCCGTATAAGGAGCCACACACACGGTAGCCGGCCCCTCCACCACACCCACCACTGCCCGTATAAGGAGCCACACACACAGTAGCTGGCCCCTCCACCACACCCACCACTGCCCTTATAAGGAGCCACACACCACACCACACCACACCCACAATTGCCCTTATAAGGAGTCAAACCCACCACTGCCCTTATAAGGAGCCACACACAGCAGCTGGGGGGGGCGGGGGGGGTTGACGTTAGCCAGCGTCTGAGCTAACAGGAGCTGGGGTTGACCACTGTGGCTGCTGCAGAGGAGCTGAGGAGTCACATGATCACTACTGAAACCTGGTCCAATAATCACATGACTCACATGATCACATGATGAGGATCAGTAGAAAAGATCAGATGGTGATGTTCAGGTTTGGCTTTTCTCTGGTTTCTAGAGGTTTATTCTGTGTGTGATGGATTTGGGTCGGTGTCAGATTACCAAACAAACCAAAACAAACAAACAAACAAACAAACAAAACCAAACCAACAAACAAACCAAACCAAACCAACAAACTAACCAACCAACAAACCAAAACAAACAAAACAAACAACCCAAACAAACAAACCAAACCAACCAACAAACAAACCAAAACAAACAAACAAACAAAACAAACAACACAAACAACACAAACAAAACAAACAACAAACCAACAAACCACCAAAACAAACAAACAAACAAACCAACCAACCAACAAACCAAAACAAACAAACAAACAAAACAAACAACCCAAAAAAACAAACAAAACCAAACCAACAAACAAACCAAACCAAACCAAACCAAACCAACAAACTAACCAACCAACAAAACAAACAACCCAAACAAACAAACCAAACCAACCAACAAACAAACCAAAACAAACAAACAAACAAAACAAACAACACAAACAACACAAACAAAACAAACAACAAACCAACAAACCACCAAAACAAACAAACAAACAAACCAACCAACCAACCAACAAACCAAAACAAACAAACAAAACAAACAACCCAAAAAAACAAACCAACCAACCAACAAACTAACCAAACCAACAAACAAACCAAAACAAATAAACAAACCAAACCAACAAACTAACCAACAAACAAACCAAAACAAATAAACAAACCAAACAAACCAAAACAAATAAACAAACCAAACCAACAAACTAAACCAACAAACTAACCAACAAACAAACAAACCAAAACAAATAAACGAACCAAACAAACCAAAACAAATAAACAAACCAAACAAACAAACAAAACCAAATAAAACCAAACCAAACAAACCAATCCAAAGCACACCAGAGCGAAGGGCAGATGTGGAACATGCACATTCATAGAGAGTTAGGAAAAGAGATACCAATACTAACTCTGACCCTGTTCCTAACCTTAACCCTGTTCCTAACCCTAACCCTGTTCCAAAAGCTAATGTTAGCATCAGTTCATCCTGCGGTAACTGTATATGTTAACATTTGTCATCTAACTCAAATGTCTTCAACATAACATGACCAGCACCCTCTGTACTGAGGCGGAGCCATCTACCAAACCAAACAAACCAAAAGAAACAAACAAACCAAACCAAGCCACACCAAACCAAACCAAACCAAACCACACCAAACCAAACCAAACCAAACCAAACCAAGCCACACCAAACCAAACCAAACCACACCAAACCAAACCACACCAAACCAAACCACACCACACCAAACCAAACTTAACAAACCAAACCCAATCCCAGACATACACAGGTGTGTTGTTCCCTCAGATCTGTGCTTTACAGGTTGACCATCATCCAAACAGAATAAATGAGACCCAGACACGTCTGTAAAAACCAGTCGGAATGTTTCCCTGTTCCTTCAACACACTTCCACACTGCCTTCACGCTCAGGTGCCGTGGCTCCGTCCTCTTTGCCAAACATGGTCACTCCTGCAGACATTAATGATGACCACCACAACACAAACTCCAGCCCATTCCTCACCGATGTTGGTCCTGTCACTGGGTCCGGGTACCGCCGATTCTCCGTGTCCTCCCGCCCTCCTGGCCTCCCTCCACCGGCCCACCCTCCTCTCGCCCCCGGACCCCCCCGCCTGTTGTCCTTCTGGGCTGTTACCGGCGTCGGGGGCGGAGTCAAAAGCACTGTTCTCCTCGTCTTCATCTTCGTCTTGCGAGGAGAACACGGTGCTGCCGGAGAGCCGGTTACTGTCCACGGAGGACAGGCGGGTGTGGCTACAGAAGCGGCTCCGCCCCTCGTTGCTGTAACAGGAGGTGCTGTAGCAGGAGGAGGTGTAGCAGGAGGTGCTGTAGCAGGAGGTGTCGCAGAACTCACACTCGTTGTCGCCGACAGGTCTGTAGGTCCCGCCCACTCTTCGGCCTCCGCTGGAGTCTCCCTCCTCGCTGTCCAGACAGGAGGGGGAGATCCTCCGGACGGGTGGGGGTCTGCCCCCCCCCTCCCCCTCCAGTAGCTGGTTGAGCTCAGACAGGCGTTCAATGGACAGACTACGAGGCAGGGAGCGCCGACAGCAGGGCCCAGGACACTCTGGAACCTGAAAAAAAAAAACAAAAAAAAACATTAGAACAAAAACCAACCAGAAAAGCCCATAGATGAAGAGTTAAGAGACGACAGCTGCAGGGTTCTCGCTACAGTCATTGAACGATGCTGTCTTTCAACCAGCGTAGCAGTGTTTTTTTTTTTTTTTGTGTGTGTGTGTGTCCAGCGTAATGATAACGAGATTTGAATTTGAAAAAATATATTCCTTTATCTTCCCGCAAAGCGCTGCAGACAGGAAATGAGAACAACAGAATCAACACCCCTTTGTGTGCCTTGGTAGAGAGAGAGAGAGAGTGTTATACATTTCAAAATTTTCCGGGGGAGGATGCCCCCGGACCCCCCTACAAAACTTGTGCCATCTACAGGCGCGTGCCGCACACATGGTGCCCCTACACTGTGAGAAAATCCTAGTGAGAACCCTGAGCTGATTGGTTAATTCAGTGACAGTCAGAGTCAGCTGATTGGTTAATTCGGTGACAGTCAGAGTCAGCTGATTGGTTAATTCGGTGACAGTCGGAGTCAGCTGATTGGATGTTGTGGTCTTTACCTGAGACGGTGACTGGGTGGTGTCGTCGTCCTCATCCTGGTCGTGGTCCTGGTCGTGGTCCTGGTCCTCCTCTCTGTCTTTGGTGGTTTTCAGTGTTGGTGACGTGGCGCTGCTGTCTGCTCTGGTCTGGGTGCCCTCCTCCCCCTCCCCCCCCTCCTCCTCCTGGCTGGGGGGTCTCTGCTGGGCCGAGGGCAGACTGTGGAGGAGGTGGTGGATGCGGATGTAGTGGGACCGCGGCGTCTCGGGTTCTCCGCAGGCTGACGCGATCACCGTCTCCAGCTCCGACACGGGCAGAGAGCAAGGCCGGTTTTTACGCCGGGGGGGGTTGTGGGAGCTATAGTCGAACAGGGCCTGGCAGGTGCAGGGGGAGGAGTCTGCGGGCCCCCGAGGGGACACCTCGGCCATTTGACCTTCGGCCTCCTGGGACGGAGCCCCCCCGCCCTCCGGACTCATGTCTGTGGGGGCTGCCTCTTCGCCTGTCGTCACCACGGGGTCTTCAGGGTCTGATTTAGGGGGCGTTTCTCCCTCAGGCCCCTCCCTCTCTGCCGTCACCTCCTCCTGGACTTGAGCCTCCTCCTCTGCTGGCTCCTCCTCTTCTGCTGGCTCCTCCTCCACTGCTGGCTCCTCCTCCTCTCTGCTGTTCTCCACCTGACAAAGGCAAGAAGTAACAAGTGTTTAGAGAACACAAACCTCCGCCAAGCACCCCGAACAGTGTGCATGTGTGGATTGCCTATTTGTTTTTAAATTCAACAGTTTCAAGGTTGTTCCATACAGCAGAAAAAGTTGAAGCTATAGTTATAGTGAGTTATAATGAAAAAGTTATATGAAAATAATGAAAAATGTGTGGTAAATGGGATTTTCAATGTTCAGTGTAAATGTCCACAGAGTCCACATTCCACAGTGGATGTGGACAATTTAGTTCCAGATACAAGAGATTGTTCTAAGCTACAGGTGGATCCATTTGGAGGCTAATTGGAGTCGTTTGGAATTTGGGATGAATTTTGGAAAATGTCTCAGTGATGACAGATGGAAAATTGTAGATGTTGTGACCTTGCTGTGACCTTGAACTTTGTCCTACTGGGACCAAAATGGACTGGGTTGGTCCCAGGGCCTAGGCCTATCTGTGGGGAAGATCTGGGAAAGATGGGTGGAAGAGTTTTACACTAAAGATGAACAAACAAACAAACATAAAGTGATCACAATACCTCCTGGAGGAGGTAATAACAAATCCTGTCACTGACTGTGTTGACCTCAGGGTTTAGTTTACACCAAGTACCAGAGTCGTTCTAGTTGTTTAAACAGCGTACGTTAGCTTTAAGATACGGAGCACAGCTCATATTTAAAAGAAGACAAAAGGAAATGAAATAACATACAGAAACCGACAGAAGGATGCACGGTGTCAGAACAACTGTAAACTGCGTTTGAATGGAAGTAAATAAACCAGTTTAAAGGTGGGGTATGAGTAGGGATGGAAATAAGACAACCGGTTCTTTTTGAGAACTGGATCCCAGCAGCTCGATTCCTTGGAATTGTTTGCCTGCCTGCTTAAGAATTCTGCTTATCAATTCCGCCTTCATTGTGCATGCGCGATGACATCACGCGATGACATCACACGCATGCTGCATTGTTTTGGTCAGAACATAGCCGACATGGTGTTGAGGCAGAAAAGGTCTAAAAAGTCGACACCAGGTCTAAACAGACCACACCAGGTCCAGTTGAACTCTGTCAAAGCTTCCATTTCTTCTAAAGGTGGAATCCCTCCAGTCTGTTCAAACATTTGTCCACATGTGATTCATTTACAGGAATGTCACATATTTGATACGCTACTTAGCGGCTCTTGTGAATCTAGCGGCAGAGTGAACACCAGGCCGTCATCTGGGTCCAGTTCTGGTTCCGGTGCGGGAAAGAAACATCGTACCCCCTCAAATACAAGTTTCTGAAGGTAGGGGAAAGGAAATGAGGTGCACAACAGGAGATGAGCAGAGTCGAACCGGTTCCACGTAGTGGAAATGCAGCAATAGAGGAATTAGTAAAGAGTCTGGAGTTTCACTTTCACTGCATGACCCCCCGCCCCCCCCCACCCCCCCCGAACCAGGCCCGGCATAATCTGTTCTTATTATTTGTTCATACTGTATATGTTCTATTTTCCGTGCAGATGGAAATATAAAAGACAGTTAATGCAAACACACCCGTTTGAACTCTTTTATTCCGTCACCCAATGAGAATTGATAAGACAATCAATAAGGAATCGTTAAATTCTTATCGATTCCCATCCCTAGATCTGAGATCTTAGAAAAACGGTTCCAGCAGCTACATTTTGAAAATACTCTATTCGAAAGTCCAAACCCCTTTCTTCTTCACAGGTCTCTCTGAAGCCACACCTCCAGAGTACTGGCACTCGCAATGCTTGTTCCTGAGGGTTCACGAACGCTGCACATCGACAATTAGCCATGAGGCTCTGCTCTGGCCCCGGCTTGGGCTCTGACGCCATCTACGGTCCGGTCCGGCCCCAGCTCCGTCTCCTACACGGGCTGAGGCTCCGTCACTGGGTAAGGTCCAGTACAGACCCGTCTCGGGCTCCGACGCTGGCTACGGCTCTGGCTGAGGCTCCGTCTGGCGTATCCAGTCATCCCTCCTTCAGTCTCCTCTAACCCCCCCGCTCTTCCAGAACAGCCCCAGTTCAGAGCTGTGGGACTAATGTTCCATTTCCTACTGGTTTATGTTGGGACTAAACAGTTTGGAGGTGAACTTTCCATCCTAATAGAACTAATATATCCAGGTTCTGGCTTCACTTCCTGTACAAACGCTTCAGCCTCTGAGAACGCACGATTCATGCACGAAGAGGGGTACGAACAGAGGGGGGAGGGGCCAATGGCAGTTGAGTTTGATAGACATATCACCGTTCAATCATTTGGAGTGGGCGCTCAAAATGATTGGATGGTGTTTTTTCAGTCCTGTCCGTTCCACTGGTGACTAATGTTTTTAATCTTTGTGTTAGAACATTTAATGAATTAGTTGTAATCAGGGTGTGAAGGGGATTTGAAGGAATAGAGTAAAAAAGGCTCCAGAAAAAAACATCTCAGAGCCCACCTTTAAAAGGACAGAAAACAAACCACTGAAATAATCGTATGGATGAGGAACAACAATAAACAGTCAAAGCCAGACCATCCAGACTGAGGGGTTCATCTGGGTCATGTGACTCTCCAACAGCCAATAGAAAAGTCTTCTGAAGATCACCTGACCCCTGTGCTGGATGTACTACAGGTTCAATGGGTTCTACAGGAGGAACCTGGGACTGGACTGTAGTACCTGCTGGTGCTGTTCAGGTGGAGGGGTTTCCTCTCTCACTGTGTTGTCGTCCTCTGCCGCTGCCTCCTCCTCCTCCACCTCCTCCCCCTCCTCCTCCACAGGAGCATCAGCATTAACAGGTGGGGGTTCCTCCGATGTGGGGGGGTCAGCCGTGGACTCCAGTGGTTCAGAGGGGTGGGGGTCAGTGGGTGGGGCGTCCAGGGGGAGGTCCGGCATGTCCGGTCCCACACTCAGGGTGTCGTCCTCAGGGACGTCAGCGTCGGTTCCACCGCCAGGACACGGAGGTTCTATGACCAGTGACACCTCCTCATCATCTAAGAAACAGAACCATCCAACAAGAACCAGTGAGAACCTAACAGAACCAAACAGAACCATCCAACATCCCCAGGGCCCATGGGACTGTGTGGAGTCCCTTCAGGACAGTTCCTGCCACTCCAGTCCACTCCAGTCCACTCTAGTCCAGTCCAGCTCCACTCCAGTCCACTCCACTCCAGTTCAGTTCAGTCCAGTCCAGTCCAGTCCAGCCCCAGTACCAACACATATGTACCGACATCATGTGACTCACAGTCCAGTCACTGGTTCCCGCTGAACAGACACGTGTTTGATCCAACATCCAGACTGAATGGACATTATCTGCATTTAAAGCCCAGACGTGTCTATTGGGGGGGGGGGGGGCAGTAAAGTTTACCTGGGTGAATAGACGACGTCAGCTCGAAGCGGAACTGCAGCTGACCACAGACGTGGTCAGTGGGTAGTCTCCGCCCCAGAGAGTAACTCACCACCCGGTCCCTGAAAGACAGGACAAGGATTAGGTTACTAAATGCACGTTCCATTGCCAATAAATCCTTCTCCCTAAATGAGCTTTTTACCAACAGGAACTTGGACGCATTATTCCCGACGGAGACGTGGCAGACGGATGGGGAGTTCATTCATTTAAATGAACTGTGCCCTCCTGGCTGCTCTGCTGTTGGTCAGCCCCGCCCCTGTTGCCGGGGTGGTGGCCTTGCTGTAGTGCACCAAGACAAATACACATGCAGAGGATGAGCACCGATGACTTTCACTCATCTGAGTCACAAATGATCAAGATTGGCTGGTCCAGTGTGTTTTACTGTTTCTTAATCTACCGTCCCCCTGGCCCTGCTGGTGCCTTCTTAAGCGATTTCAGTGATTTCCTTACATCAATAATAAAACTGGAGAAGGTTTTAATTCTTGGGGATTTCAATCTGCACATCGACAACAATTCATTCAGCCCAGCAATGGAACTCTTAGCCATGACTGACACTTTGAACCTCAAACAACATGTATGTGGCCCCACCCACAGGAAAGGCCACACCCTGGACCTGGTTTTCTCACTGGGCTTACACGTCACAAATGTGTGTGTTGAGGATGTCCACCTGAGTGATCATTGTGGTGTGTTTTTTGACTTATGTGTGCCTCTGGAGCCCAAGCCTGCACCTAGAAGGGCCAAGAGGAGGATTATCACAGAGTCCACAGCCCAGGTTCTCCGTGCCCTGTTTAACCCTAGTCTTCTTAATGAGTGTTCTGGTGTTGATGAGTTTATCCAGTGCTTCTCCACACACTGCAGCTCTATTCTGGACCAGGTGGCTCCCCTGAAAACCAATGTCACTCGTAAGTGGTCTTGTCCCTGGATAAATGAAAACATTTTAAACTTCAGGAGAACTTGTCGTAAAACTGAGCATCTTTGGAAATCAACCCAGTTGGAAGTACACAGGTTACATCTTAAAGATCTCATAACCTCATTAAATAAAATGATTAAGGAGGCAAGATCCAGCTACTTCCACAAACTTATAGCCACAAACAAGAAAAACCCCAAAGTAATCTGTGACACAGTCCAGTCCAGTGTGTCCCCTGCTGCCCCCCCCCCCCCCCTCGTGCTCTGTAAAGCTGACAGCAGTGACTTCCTAAACTTCTTCACAGACAAGATCAGGGATATTAAACACAATATCCCACCACCCTCTGGCCGTCTGACCCGAGCTGATCCCCCTCTGCAAACCTGGTCCTCTTTCGACCCTGTGACACTGGAGGACATCTCAGCACTTTTATCCAAAACGAAACCCTCCTCCAACTCTGCAGACATCCTCCCCCATAAGCTCCTTGTCGGTGTCTTTGACACTATTGGACCATAGGTCACAAAGTTTTTTAACCTGTCGCTCTCTACTGGTTTGTTTCCCAGCTCCTTCAAACAGGCCATCATAGAACCTAAACTAAAGAAAACCACACTGGACCCCACAGACTTCAAAAGCTACAGGCCCATTTCAAAGCTCCCCCTACTGGCCAAAATCCTTGAGAAGGCAGTGTCTAAACAACTGACAGCTTTTCTGGAGACACACCAGATCTATGACACTTTTCAGTCTGGGTTTAGACAACGCCACTCAACACAAACCGCACTAATAAAAGTGTCCAGTGACATCCTGATGGCGGCTGACTCCGGGAAATCCACGGTCTTGGTCCTGCTAGATCTGTCCTCGGCCTTTGACACAGTGGACCATACCATAATGATTGAGAGACTGAGGGACCTGGTAGGGATGTCAGGTCCTGTGCTAGACTGGTTCTCCTCTTACCTGACCGGCAGAAGCTTCACTGTGTCAATAAACAACTTCCAATCTGACTCAGCGGATCTACTGTGTGGTGTGCCCCAAGGCTCTGTCCTGGGACCAGTCCTATTCTTACTCTATGTCCTCCCACTTGGCCACATTATCCGACAGTACAGTGATGTCTCCTATCATCTATTCACAGATGACATCCAGATAAACTGCTCCTTTAACTCCTCTGAGCCCCACAAACTGAGTTCCTAAATCATCTGCTTGTCAGAGCTGAAGCAGTGGCTAAATGAGAACAGCCTCCAGCTGAACTCCAGCAAAACTGAGACCCTCATCACTGACCCAGACAGTGCAATCCCAGGGATCAAACATCACCTTGGAGACCTGAGTTCCTCGGTAAAGACCAAACTGAGGAATCTGGGTGTCATCTTTGACCAGGACATGTCTTTAGAATTCTACTCCAAACACCTGGAGAAAAACTGTTTCTTCCAACTACGCAACATCTCCAAACTCAGATCTATGGTGTCCACAAATGAGCTCGAGATGATCCTTCACGCTTTTGTGTCTTCTTGCTTAGACTACTGCAACAGCCTGTTTACATGCTTAAACAGAAGGAGCTGGCCCGTCTACAGTTTGTCCAGAACTCTGCTGAAGGCTCCTGACCCGCACAAACAGGAGAACCCACATCACTCCCATTCTTAAATCTCTCCACTGGCTCCTGTTCTATATCGTCTTCATTTCAAAATTCTGGTGCTAACTTTCCGGGCTCTACATGGCCAGGCCCCTGCATACATTGCTTCCCTGATCCAGCCCTACAGCTCGACTCGTAGCTTGAGGTCTTCAGGACAGCACCTGCTGATGGTTCCACACACCTGCTGATGGTTCCACACACCTGCTGATGGTTCCACACACCTGCTGATGGTTCCACGGACCTGTTTTAGCACACGCGGTGACAGGTCTTTTAAAGCTGTGGACCACGTCTATGGAATGACCTGCCTCTACACCTACGGTCCATGGACTCTGTACAGAGCTTTAAGAAACACCTCCAAACCCTCCTGTTCAAAAAGGCTTTTTAGTCTCCCACCTGACCCAGGACCACCACAAACTGATTACACTCTATGTATTCATCATAACGTACTCCATGTGTCACCCCCCCCCCAGTCTCTCTATATCTCTATCGCTCTCTCTTTTCTCCTCCTTTACTCTCTCTCTCTCTCTTTAACCCCAACTGGTCAAGGCAGACG
>NW_021941538.1:175012-230012 GCF_902148855.1 Sphaeramia orbicularis | reverse complement strand
AGAAAATGGCATTAACGGGAGAAAAAAAATTGTCTGCGTTATTTATTGAATGCGTTAATGTGGTAAAAATGCGTTAACTTGCCCAGTTCTAATACACACACACACACACATATATATATGTGTGTGTGTGTGTGTGCGTGTGTTGGACAGTCATTGGTCAGAGGCTGAGGCCTGTATTGGACCAACCCCAGTGGAATGCAGCAGACCATCCTACCCGATAAGCAGAAGTTAATCAGCCTCCTGTTGCCCAGTCCACGGTTCACTTCAGGACTAACCACCGGCTTCAGCACCTGCGCACACACACACACACACACTGAATACATATAATCACTGCCTATAATAGATGATATATGAATAACCATGAAAAAGGTGAATTCTGTGCAATAAGTCGTGCAATACTCTCCTGTCCTGCAATAATAACAATGCACTTTTTATTTAATATTTATCCCAAATATAAATGTGTTGTGTATATATGTTATATATACATGTTGTGTTGTATTTGTGACCAACAGCCAAACCCTGCCCATCCATAAGTGTGTTCCCTTCTGCAGTGGAACATGAAACTTTAATGACAGCCAAGAGGGAAGTGGGTCAGTCCAACCCTGGGAAGACATGTTTTATATCCACACTAGATGAACTGCGTGTGTGTGTGTGAGTGTGTGTGTGTGTGTGTCCAGTCCTACTAACACACACATAAAGTCAGTCCTCTAAACACACCACCATGCTGTTCTGTCCCTGAGTCTGTCTGTTCATCAGCTCCAGTTCCACTGAACACATCCTGTGATCAATACTGTGGAGGAGGAGGAGGAGGAAGAGGAGGAGGAGGCAGAGGAAGAGGAGGAAGAGGAGGAGGAGGAAAAGGAGGAGGAGGCAGAGGAAGAGGAGGAAGAGGAGGAGGAGGAAAAGGAGGAGGAGGCAGAGGAAGAGGAGGCAGAGGAAGAGGAGGAGGAGGCAGAGGAAGAGGAGGAAGAGGAGGAGGAGGAAGAGGAGGAGGAGGCAGAGGAAGAGGAGGAAGAGGAGGAGGAGGAAAAGGAGGAGGAGGCAGAGGAAGAGGAGGCAGAGGAAGAGGAGGAAGAGGAGGAGGAGGAAGAGGAGGAGGCAGAGAAAGAGGAGGAGGAGGAAAAGGAGGAGGAGACAGAGGAAGAGGAGGAAGAGGAGGAGGAGTAGGAGGCAGAGAAAGAGGAGGAAGAGGAGGAGGAGGAAAAGGAGGAGGAGGAGGAGGCAGAGGAAGAGGAGGAAGAGGAGGAGGAGGAAGAGGAAGAGGAGGAGGCAGAGGAGGAGGAGGAGGAGGAGGAGGAGGCAGAGGAAGAGGCAGAGGAGGAGGAGGAAGAGAACTGAGTGGACCACAGAGACTAGAAAGGGAGAAGGACGCTGGAAATTAACCAAGTCAAGACATAGAGTTAGAGATAGAGACGGAGATACAGTTAGCGTTCCCACTGGTTGAGCTCCTGCTGTGTGTCCTTCAGTGTGTCCTTCAGTGTGTCCTTCAGTGTGTCCCTGACAGTAAACTACAGCACACTGAGTACTAGGGATGCAAATTGATAAGAATTTAACGATTCCGATTCCATTACCAATTTTGCTTATCGATCCGATTCTCTTATCGACTCTCATCGATTCTCATTGGCTGAGGGAATAAAAGAGTACAAACAGGTGTGTTTGCATGAACTGTCTTATATATTTCCATCTGCACAGAAAATAGAACATATACAGTATGAACAAATAATAATAACAGATGATGCTGGGCCTGGTTTGGGGAGGGGGGGGGTGTGCAGTGAAAGTGAAACTCCAGACTCTTTACTAATTCCTCTATTTCCTCATTTCCACTACGTGGTACCGGTTCGACTCTGCTCGTCTCCCATTCACTGTAAGCCCGGAATTTGTATTTACTAAAATGCTTTAATTACAATGCACCTAAATGATTTAATTTTTATGATGTTACTATAAAATGTTCAGTATATTCTACTAATTTGCAGACATAGTTGAAAGTACAAAAAAGTTTAAGTTGAATGGAATTAAATCACTAAGTCTTAGTCATGACCACACCTTTTTAGCTTCGCATTGCATTGTGGGTATTGGGCATGTTGTTGAAAATGTGTTCTTTTTCTGTGCAGGGGTTCAGCAGGGTTGTGGTGTTAGTGTTCATTTGGATTTAATGTGTGTATGGCAGTGTTTATTGGCCTTTTTGTGTTTGTTTTTGTATTTTTGTAGAGCTGCACCATGAGTCAGAGCCAGAGGAAGAACTATGGCTTTCCTGTTCATCTAAGACTGTTATTGTACAATGGAAATCTAAACGTCTTGTCAAATTAAAAGCACTTCCTATACTAGCAAATGACATTGAGCTAACTTCCATTCATGCTACAACATATTAAGTTGAATAATGTTATAACTATTTTGGTCAGGAATAGGATTTTGAGTTTGATTATCTTAAAAACAGTTGTTTAATCAATGATAAATTAATCTGGCTGCAATTGAGAAAATTAATGTAACTTAAAATACTGAGTTGAATGGTTGGATAGTGGGGTTGACTTTACAACAGATTTAAAGTACAAATAACTTGTCTTTTAGTGTTTTCTACTTAATAGTTTAAGTTCAATACTTTTAGCATTAAAGTTGAACCTTCTTAAACCAATTGATTAGTCAATCATTACTCAAATCATTTAAGTGCAATCACTTGCCTCAAATTCTTTGAGAAAACTTATTCGGGCTTACAGTGTTGTTGTGCTCCTCATTTCCTTTCCCCTACCTTCAGAAACTTGTATTTCAGGGGGTACAACGTTTGTTGCCCGCACTGGAACCAGAACTGGGCCCAGATGACGGCCTGGTGTTCACTCTGCCGCTAGATTCAATAGCGTCTCTAAGTAGTGAATCAAATATGTGACATTCCTGTAAATGAATCACATGTGGACAAATGTTTGAACAGACTGGAGGGATTCCACCTTTAGAAGAAATGGAAGCTTTGACAGAGTTCAACTGGACCTGGTGTGGTCTGTTTGGACCTGTGGTCTGTTTGGACCTGGTGTGGTCTGTTTAGACCTGGTGTGGTCTGTTTAGACCTGGTGTGACTGTTTGGACCTGGTGTGGTCTGTTTGGACCTGGTGTGGTCTGTTTAGACCTGTGGTCTGTTTAGACCTGGTGTGACTGTTTGGACCTGGTGTGGTCTGTTTAGACCTGGTGTGGTCTGTTTGGACCTGGTGTGGTCTGTTTGGACCTGGTGTGGTCTGTTTAGACCTGGTGTGGTCTGTTTGGACCTGTGGTCTGTTTAGACCTGGTGTGACTGTTTGGACCTGTGGTCTGTTTGGACCTGGTGTGGTCTGTTTGGACCTGGTGTGGTCTGTTGGGACCTGGTGTGGTCTGTTTAGACCTGGTGTGGTCTGTTGGGACCTGTGGTCTGTTTAGACCTGGTGTGGTCTGTTTAGACCTGGTGTGGTCTGTTTGGACCTGGTGTGGTCTGTTTGGACCTGGTGTGGTCTGTTTGGACCTGGTGTGGTCTGTTTGGACCTGGTGTGGTCTGTTTGGACCTGGTGTGGTCTGTTTAGTCTGTTTCTGCCTCAACACCATGTTGGCTACGTTCTGACCAAAACAACACAGCGTACGCGTGACATCAACCGCGCATGTACAACGGAGGCGGAATCGATAAGCAGAATCGTTAAGCAGGCAACGATTCCAAGGAATCGAGCTACTGGGATCCGGTTCTCAAAAAGAACTGGTTCTCGATTCTCATCCCTAGTGAGTACCGGTGTTTACCCAGGCTATCCAGCTGAGCCTCGTCCTCCTCCTGCCGGTCCCGTCAGGATGACTGGGAGACAACAGTCCCAGCTGCAGACACATGCCGTCCATCACACACATACACCAGTCCACACTGCGTCCCCTCCGTCTGCGGCGTCCCCCTCAAACTGGACCCTCCGTCCGCTCCGTCCGCTCCGTCCTCCTCTCTACACCTTCATCTGGACCTGAAAGCTCCCGTCGGCTGGGCTTCACAGACCTGAATGACTCACCTGATCCATACTCTGTTCTCCCTACTGCTCCCTTCCTCCCTGTCTCTTTTCCTACGGTGGCTATTTTTATTCCTCTGTCCTCCGGAAGCAGGAACAGATCAAGTTCTGAGCCCATCAGCATTTCCTGAGGCCCACAGCAGCAGACCGAGAAGGCCGAGCTGGAAACCAGATCACAGCAGGAGGACACCGAGACACTGAGGGCTGGACTGAGCCACCCTCTGACAGACATGGACAGGAGAGGAGGAGAGGGAGGAGAGGGAGGAGAGGGGGAGAGGAGGAGAGGGGGAGAGGGAGGAGAGGAGGAGAGGAGGAGAGGGAGGAGAGGAGGAGAGGGAGGAGAGGAGGAGAGGAGGAGAGGGGGGAGAGGGAGGAGAGGAGGAGAGGAGGAGAGGGAGGAGAGGGAGGAGAGGAGGAGAGGGAGGAGAGGAGGAGAGGGGGAGACGGAGGAGAGGGAGGAGAGGAGGAGAGGGAGGAGGAGAGGGAGGAGAGGAGGAGAGGGAGGAGAGGGAGGAGAGGGAGAGGGAGGAGAGGAGGAGAGGAGGAGAGGGAGGAGAGGGAGAGGGAGGAGAGGAGGAGAGGGAGGAGAGGGAGGAGAGGAGGAGAGGGAGGAGAGGAGGAGAGGGGGAGACGGAGGAGAGGGAGGAGAGGAGGAGAGGGAGGAGAGGAGGAGAGGGGGAGACGGAGGAGAGGGAGGAGAGGAGGAGAGGGAGGAGGAGAGGGAGGAGAGGAGGAGAGGGAGGAGAGGGAGGAGAGGAGGAGAGGAGGAGAGGGAGGAGAGGAGGAGAGGGAGGAGAGGAGGAGAGGAGGAGAGGGAGTAGAGGAGTAGAGGGAGGAGAGGAGGAGACGGAGGAGATGGAGGAGACGGAGGAGAGGGAGGAGAAGAGACGGAGGAGAGGGAGGAGAGGAGGAGAGGGAGGAGAGGAGACAGAGGAGAGGAGAGGGAGGAGATACAGAATTTGTGGAAAATGTAGAAGGAGTGGAAGGTGTTAAAGGTCCAGCCCCAAACTAAGCCACTCCCCCCAGTGTCCACAGAGGAACCAGTGTAAGGACCCAACTGACCCCAAATGGAACCAGTCCAACTGACCCCAAATGGAACCAGTCCAACTGACCCCAAATGGAACCAGTCCAACTGACACCGAATGGAACCAGTCCAATTCAACCAGAGGAGATTAAATTTTTATCTAAACCACACAAATCACACCTGGGTCAGGAACAGGGTCAGGGTCAGGGTCAGGGTCCAGACTCTGACTGTTGGATGTTGGATGTGTTGTATGTATGTGATTGTCAGTGTATTTGTTGTTGTTTGTTGTTGACTCACCAGTGCCGGTCCGGTCTTGATGGTCACGCTGGGTGTGGTGGCCCTCAGAGCTCCGGTGACACCATGGTAGTACCTGAAGCAGATCTGGGTCTCGGCTGAGGACCGCACAAAGACCACAGGACGTTACACTAGTACTAGTCTCCTTTCAGAAAGCCTGTTTTGAACTGAGTTCAGATTTCACTTGCACCGACCCACAGATAAACATGTACCTGGAGTCCACCTGAGAACATCCAATAATTTTCTTTTTTGACATAAAGTTTTATTTGTCCAAATGTATCAGATTTGGTTATAATTCAAGCACTCCAACTGAAATTCAAGCCCTTTTCAGACCTGGAAAACACAATATTGAAATTCAAGTATTTCCAAGGATTTCAAGCACCATCTGAACCCTGAATGGAAGTTCTGACATGACAGTTCTGAGGCAAACCCGGTCTGATGGTTCTGTTCTACCGGTTCTTCAGGCAGGGTTCAACTTTACAGAACAGACCAACAGAGGGTCTGCACTTGACGTCAGCGTTAGCAGAAGTCACGGCGGTTCCGCCAACTGAGTGTCAGACAGAGGCAGATGAGTGACAGCGTTGGCTTCAATCTTGTCTAAACTGAAGAACAATACTGAATCGAAAATGGGGCAGAGCTGTTGTGAGATTGATTGTATTTTCAGGTTCTTAAAGCAGTGGGAGCTATCGTTTTACAGACACTGAAAGACAAAGAAAAGAGAAGGAGATGGATCCACAAATCCAGGAAACCAAACCTAGATCTGTGGATCCTGTTTGGTGTCAGCTAACATTCACTGATGCTGTATTTTTGGGTCCAATCAGACCTGAAATGACCTATTGTTTTGGCTAACGGTCCTTCTTAGTGCAGCTCTTGGTTTCATGATCAGATCTTTCATGGTTTTTGTCTCATTTTGTGATTGTGAACCTTGTGCTCCTACATGATTAGTAAACTAACTGAAACTGAGGCCAACCTAGTTTTACAAATACGGAGGAACTGGAGAATAAAGCTACGACGGAGTATTAGGACCACAGAAGAAAAGAAAAACACTGGTCACCACCAGAATAAAGTCAGAAAATATGGAGATAAGACCTGGAATTTTATGAGAATAAAGTCAAATACAAAAAGAATCACAATGTTCTGAGAAAAAAGTCGTAGTTATAAAAAAAAAACCCTCATAATTTAACAAAAATGTCATTAGTTTATGAGATTAAAGTCGTCATATTCTGACAATAAAGCCATAATATTATCAGAATAATGTGTTCATTTAAACCAGGTGGTGTAAATCTGCTAATTTCCCAGAATGCAGTGGTGCCCTGCTGGTCCACAGCAGTAGTATCTGTGTTGGATAAAGGACTGGATCTGAACTAGACTCAGTAAATCTGCTCAGTCCCAGTAGATCATGCATATATTCACTGGGGTCAGTCCACGACCTACTGGAAACGACCTTTGGATCAGCTGGTTCTGGGCCCTAGTTTTAGACCCTTTGGATCAGCTGGTTCTGGGCCCTAGTTTTGGAGCCTTTGGATCAGCTGGTTCTGGGCCCTAGTTTTGGAGCCTTTGGATCAGCTGGTTCTGGGCCCTAGTTTTAGACCCTTTGGATCAGCTGGTTCTGGGCCCTAGTTTTGCAGCCTTTGGATCAGCTGGTTCTGGGCCCTAGTTTTTGACCCTTTGGATCAGCTGATTCTGGGCCCTAGTTTTGGAGCCTTTGGATCAGCTGGTTCTGGGCCCTAGTTTTAGACCCTTTGGATCAGCTGGTTCTGGGCCCTAGTTTTGCAGCCTTTGGATCAGCTGGTTCTGGGCCCTAGTTTTGGAGCCTTTGGATCAGCTGGTTCTGGGCCCTAGTTTTGCAGCCTTTGGATCAGCTGGTTCTGGGCCCTAGTTTTGGAGCCTTTGGATCAGCTGGTTCTGGGCCCTAGTTTTAGACCCTTTGGATCAGCTGGTTCTGGGCCCTAGTTTTGGAGACTTTGGATCAGCTGGTTCTGGGCCCTAGTTTTGGAGCCTTTGGATCAGCTGGTTCTGGGCCCTAGTTTTGCAGCCTTTGAATCAGCTGGTTCTGGGCCCTAGTTTTGCAGCCTTTGGATCAGCTGGTTCTGGGCCCTAGTTTTGGAGCCTTTGGATCAGCTGGTTCTGGGCCCTAGTTTTGAACCCTTTGGATCAGCTGGTTCTGGGCCCTAGTTTTGGAGCCTTTGGATCAGCTGGTTCTGGGCCCTAGTTTTGGAGCCTTTGGATCACCTGGTTCTGGGCCCTAGTTTTTAGACCCTTTGGATCAGCTGGTTCTGGGCCCTAGTTTTGGAGCCTTTGTATCAGCTGATTCTGGGCCCTAGTTTTGGAGCCTTTGGATCAGCTGGTTCTGGGTCCTAGTTTTGGACCCTTTGGATCAGCTGGTTCTGGGCCCTAGTTTTGAACCCTTTGGATCAGCTGGTTCTGGGCCCTAGTTTTGGAGCCTTTGGATCAGCTGGTTCTGGGCCCTAGTTTTGGAGCCTTTGGATCACCTGGTTCTGGGCCCTAGTTTTTAGACCCTTTGGATCAGCTGGTTCTGGGCCCTAGTTTTGGAGCCTTTGGATCAGCTGGTTCTGGGCCCTAGTTTTGGAGCCTTTGGATCAGCTGGTTCTGGGCCCTAGTTTTGGAGCCTTTGGATCAGCTGGTTCTGGGCCCTAGTTTTGGAGCCTTTGGATCAGCTGGTTCTGGGCCCTAGTTTTGGAGCCTTTGTATCAGCTGATTCTGGGCCCTAGTTTTGGAGCCTTTGGATCAGCTGGTTCTGGGTCCTAGTTTTGGACCCTTTGGATCAGCTGGTTCTGGGCCCTAGTTTTGAACCCTTTGGATCAGTTGGTTCTGGGTCCTAGTTTTGGACCCTTTGGATCAGCTGGTTCTGGGTCCTAGTTTTGGACCCTTTGGATCAGCTGGTTCTGGGCCCTAGTTTTGGACCCTTTGGATCAGCTGGTTCTGGGCCCTAGTTTTGGACTCTGGTTGTCAGTCCTGATAAAACTATGTATATTTGTTTCAGGTCCAAATAGCGCTGACCCCCTCCACCCTGGATCAGGTCTGGATCCTCCATTTGTGTCCACATGTCAGTGTTCATGGACCACTTGTTCTTTGGTAGCTCGTACAGATCCATGTCCAGTCCAACTGTCCTTCATTTAATTTCAGATTTCCCATGTTCCTTTTCTCTGGCTGTGTTTACTGCTGTCTGACTGAGAGGAGCGTGGCCTGGGGGGGGGGGGGGCAGTGACGTATGTGCAGACCCTTTATACATACGTTTAAATCAGGCTGAAACACAACAGGAGGTTTGTCTGGAACTTACAGTCACTGAAGTGAGAGGCGGAGTCGATTTTCCAGACGATCTGTCCCTTGTGTGAGCCGCTGATGCCTCTGTTCTTATAATCCAGGAAGTTCTCCGACTGAGGTTCATCTGAGGACAAACAGAGGACGGTGAGGACAACACCTGAACATCCACACAGACCACAGGCTGAAGGAGCCACGGGACACTCACCAACCAGGTACATTCCAATCCAGTCTCCAGCGTCCACTTCCTCCTTAATGTCCCATGTGATCAGCAGGTCCTCTGATTGGCCGATGGTGTAGTGGGAGGAGCTGATGGTGAGGGTGGAGCGGGCGTCGGGGGAAACCAGGTCGTTGTCGCTGGTGGATCTGGACAAACCCAGGACGAAGCCGTCCGGGTTCAGCCTGGACACGGCCAATGTCTCTGGGCTGAAACCCAGTCGAGCCGCGTCCTTACAGCGCTGACGGGATGGAGCGCCACCGCGGGTCGGAGACGCCATGGCGGCCAGACCCAGGAACCGATTCTGGTACAAGTTCTGAAACAAGAGACAACACAAAGGAACAAGAGGAAGACGATTTGAAACACATAAGCAATGTCCTCTGGACCAGTGGACACTGTCCTCTAGACCAGTGGACACTGTCCCCTAGAGCAGTGGACACTGTCCCCTAGAGCAGTGGACACTGTCCTAAGACATGAACTAGTGGGGTTGGTCCAGAGGAACTGGACTGGACTGTGGACACTGGGATCCAGACCTTCATCCAACATCAGGACCTGAACTCACTAATACAGGACTGGACCAGGATCCCCATAGACTGGACCAGAACCCCCATAGACTGGTAGACCTGGAGGAAAACCTGAACCCAACTCAAACTGGTCCAGCTCAGAGGGTGGACCTGAATCCACAGGTGATCTGGGTGGAACTGCACGTGTCCCAAGACTTCTGTCAATATAATGAACATTTGTATAACCAGGACCAGTTTGTCTTCTACCTTTATTTGTATTTATTTATTGATTTCATTTATGGCTTGGCTGCACCGTCAACAGCTGAACCAGTTTGTCCTCCAGTGAACTGAAGAAAAGTTTGTGCCAGTGTTCGGACCATGACTGACCATGATGGACCATGACAGGCCATGGCTGACCATGACTGACCATGATGGACCATGATGGACCATGATGGACCATGACGGACCATGACGGACCATGACGGACCATGAACTCTTCATCTCTAACAGTTCAGGGTCCAACATTCCGAACCTGTGTGACCCCAAACCAAAGCCAGCCTTTAGAGAATGCGTCCTCAGTGTGTTTTGGACTTCTGTGGACATCAGTCAGCTGATCTACTGAGGGAACTGAGCGCTGCTGGAGCTGCAGCCTCATCATGACTGAATCCAGAGGTGGGGGGGTGGCTTTTCCAGGCCCTGATCCCAGACTGGATCACAGAATGTTCCAGTTAGGATGCAGCTCAAGGGCAGCCCCCCCCCCCATATACACACACACACACACACACACACACACAACAGAGGAAAACCAACTGCAAACCCAGTCAGCTGGGGTTTGATTCTGTTGTTTTGGGTCAGAGCACGACACATTCCACACATGTAGAAGAAACCCAACATTCAAAACAAATATACTGACACATTATTTTCCAACGTCAATGTATGTCAAGTTAAATTATGGAAGTCCATCTGTCTCATCAGATTTTGAATTATAAAAACTATTGAATTTCTAGCACTGAAATTAAGTATCTGAACTTTTTGTCTCTGAATTCAACTATGTTCATGAATTTAGAATCTAAAAAAATCAGATAAAAAAAATTTAGACGCAAAAAATTCAAAAGCAAAAAAATTCAAAAGCAAAATATTCAGATACAAAATATTCAGACACAAAAAAATTCAGATGCAAAAAAATTCCAATCACACATCCGGGACACCAAAGATAAGCAACGATTCTATCTCAAGTCGAACCGACAGCCAGCCAATCAAGTTATGTTAGGTTGGTCATGTGACACCGATACAGGAAGATGGTCAGCGCAGATGTGTGATCTGAATTTTTTGCATCTGAATTTTTTTAAATTCTAAATTTATGAACATAGTTGAATTCAGAAACAAAAAATTCAGATACTTAATTTCAGTGCAAAAAAATTCAGTGCTAGAAATTCAATAGCTTTAATTATTCAAAATCTGATGAGACAGATTTACTTCCACAGTTGAACAACCACAGTGCATCATGTTCATGCTGTGTGGCCCATGTGCTGGGTGGTTTGTACACAGGTAAATGGACAGGGTGGAGGAGGTGGAGGTAGGTGGAGGTGGAGGTGGAGGTGGGGTGGGGTGGGGGGGCACTGACCTTGAAACTACAGAGCTGCATCAGCATAATGACCAGTCAACCCAAAGCAGACCAAAACCTGAGGGAGGGGGAGGAGGTGCGTTACAAAACCACAGAAAAGAACCAGCAGAGACAGTGAACGCAGCACGCAACATTCAGGTGCACAAGAACAACATTAGCATCAGACTGTCATACTTCAGCATTGTCAGAAAAAAATATGGAAGAGACAGAAGGCAGAAACACAAATGGACACACTAGTCCCTGTTCCATCGTCCATCTGAACTAAACTGTCCCATATTTATTCATTCATTCATCATTCATTATCCTCCGCTTTATCCGGGGCCGGGTCGCGGGGGCAACAGTCTAATCAGGGACACCTAGACTTCCCTCTCCCCAGACTCCTCCTCCAGCTCATCCAGGGGGACCCTGAGGCGTTACCATGCCAGCCCAGAGACATAGTCTCTCCAGCGTGTCCTGGGTCTTCCCCGAGGCCTCCTTCCGGTGGGACATGCCCGGAACACCTCCCCAGGGAGGCGTCCAGGAGACATCCGAAACAGATGCCTGAGCCACATCAGCTGGCCCCTCTCGACGCGGAAGAGCAGCGGCTCTACTCCGAGCTCCTCCCTGGTGACTGAGCTCCTCACCCTATCCCTAAGGGTGCGCCCAGCCACCCGACGGAGGAAACTCATTTCGACCGCTTGTATCCGGGATCTTGTCCTTTCAGTCATGACCTAAAGTTCATGACCATAGGTGAGGGTAGGAACGTAGATTGACCGGTAAATCGAGAGCTTCGCCTTTCGGCTCAGCTCCCTCTTCACCACGACAGAACGGTACAGTGACCGCATCACTGCAGATGCTGCACCGATCCGTCTGTCAGTCTCACGCTCCATTCTTCCCTCACTGTGAACCAGACCCCAAGATACTTAAACTCCTCCACTTGGGGCAAAGACTCTGGTCCCATATTTATATAAATTCTCATTTCAAGTCCAAATATCAGATCACACTTAAAATCAGACAGAATCACCGACAGAGGAACTGTACAGTGAGATATAAGAACTGATTTAGAGACCACAGATCTGGAAAATCTGATTTACACTAATCTGAACAAGATCATTTACACTTGTTTCACTGATAGATTTTTTTTTTGGCTTGAATTGAGCAACAAAAAATCTTGAATTAAGCAAAAACAATCTTGAATTAAGCAAAAAAAAATTGAATTAAGCAAAAAAAAAATCTTGAATTAAGCAAAAAAAAAAAAATCTTGAATTAAGCAAAAACATTCTTGAATTAAGAAAAAAAAAATCTTGAATTAAGCAAAAAAAAAAAAAAATCTTGAATTAAACAGAAAAATTCTTGAATTAAGCAAAAAAAATCTTGAATTAAGCAAAAAAAAAAAAAAAAAGGTTTTATACCCAAATGTGCTGCTGAGTTTCTTTAGTTGTGGTAGATGTCGGTGTGGGTCCTTTAGTTTCTTTAGTTGTGGTAGATGTCAGTGTCGGTCCTTTAGTTTCTTTAGTTGCGGTAGACGTCAGTGTGGGTCCTTTAGTTTCTTTAGTTGCGGTAGACGTCAGTGTGGGTCCTTTAGTTTCTTTAGTTGCGGTAGAAGTCAGTGTCGGTCCTTTAGTTTTTTTAGTTACGGTAGATGTCAGTGTGGGTCCTTTAGTTTCTTTGGTTGTGGTAGATGTCAGTGTGGGTCCTTTAGTTTCTTTAGTTGCAGTAGATGTCAGTGTCGGTCCTTTAGTTTCTTTAGTTGTGGTAGATGTCAGTGTCGGTCCTTTAGTTTCTTTGGTTGTGGTAGATGTCAGTGTGGGTCCTTTAGTTTCTTTGGTTGTGGTAGATGTCAGTGTGGGTCCTTTAGTTTCTTTGGTTGCGGTAGATGTCAGTGTGGGTCCTTTAGTTTCTTTAGTTGCGGTAGATGTCAGTGTGGGTCCTTTAGTTTCTTTGGTTGTGGTAGATGTCAGTGTGGGTCCTTTAGTTTCTTTAGTTGTGGTAGATGTCAGTGTGGGTCCTTTAGTTTCTTTAGTTGTGGTAGATGTCAGTGTGGGTCCTTTAGTTTCTTTAGTTGTGGTAGATGTCAGTGTGGGTCCTTTAGTTTCTTTGGTTGTGGTAGATGTCAGTGTGGGTCCTTTAGTTTCTTTGGTTGTGGTAGATGTCAGTGTGGGTCCTTTAGTTTCTTTAGTTGCGGTAGATGTCAGTGTGGGTCCTTTAGTTTCTTTGGTTGTGGTAGATGTCAGTGTGGGTCCTTTAGTTTCTTTAGTTGTGGTAGATGTCAGTGTGGGTCCTTTAGTTTCTTTAGTTGTGGTAGATGTCAGTGTGGGTCCTTTAGTTTCTTTGGTTGTGGTAGATGTCAGTGTGGGTCCTTTAGTTTCTTTGGTTGCGGTAGATGTCAGTGTGGGTCCTTTAGTTTCTTTAGTTGCGGTAGATGTCAGTGTGGGTCCTTTAGTTTCTTTGGTTGTGGTAGATGTCAGTGTGGGTCCTTTAGTTTCTTTAGTTGTGGTAGATGTCAGTGTGGGTCCTTTAGTTTCTTTAGTTGTGGTAGATGTCAGTGTGGGTCCTTTAGTTTCTTTAGTTGCGGTAGATGTCAGTGTGGGTCCTTTAGTTTCTTTGGTTGTGGTAGATGTCAGTGTGGGTCCTTTAGTTTCTTTAGTTGTGGTAGATGTCAGTGTGGGTCCTTTAGTTTCTTTAGTTGTGGTAGATGTCAGTGTGGGTCCTTTAGTTTCTTTGGTTGTGGTAGATGTCAGTGTGGGTCCTTTAGTTTCTTTGGTTGTGGTAGATGTCAGTGTGGGTCCTTTAGTTTCTTTAGTTGTGGTAGATGTCAGTGTGGGTCCTTTAGTTTCTTTGGTTGCGGTAGATGTCAGTGTGGGTCCTTTAGTTTCTTTGGTTGCGGTAGATGTCAGTGTGGGTCCTTTAGTTTCTTTGGTTGTGGTAGATGTCAGTGTCGGTCCTTTAGTTTCTTTGGTTGTGGTAGATGTCAGTGTCGGTCCTTTAGTTTCTTTAGTTGTGGTAGACGTCAGTGTCAGTCCTTTCATAAACAGGAACAGAAATCTGTGTTGGTTTGAATCAAACCCTAATCCTAACTCTAACCTTAACCCTAACCCTAAACCCAAGTTTGGGTGAAACTGTCGTGGTCCAGCTCATTTATCGTTTTTCCATTAAACACATGAGCAAGTTATATTCAGTTAATTAGAGGGAAAATGGAAAACAGACTAGAGACACTTGACTAAACACACAGTGAATACACACATTTGATCACAGGTAGACACACAACCATAACACATGTGCATGTACTGATGGTCACATGATCAGCGCCACACGCCTGCAGAGGAAGGACACATTAGCACAGTTAGCATGATTAGCACAGTTAGCATGATTAGCACCTTGACCACTGGAGGGATGGGATGTATTGTGACTGGGTGGTGCAATCGCTGAACATGTGGAACCTTCAGGTTCTAGTTTGAATTACAGGGTTTGATGGTGTAGCAGTGAAAACACACACTAGGACAATAACAGAGCCCAGTCTGACCCACTGGTTAGCATCCACATGACCAAAGGGTGTCATAATTATTATTATTATTATTGTTATTATTGTTATTATTATTATTGTTATTATTATTATTATTGTTATTATTATTGGGTTAGTCTAGGGTCTGACTCCGCCCCCAGTCCTGATGTGACAGAATCTACCTGAACAGGTGGGAGTCTAACCCCAGTCTGAACACAGAGGGTTAGGGTTAGAAGGTTAGGGTTAGGGCTTTAGGGTCAGGGTTTTATGGTTAGGGTTAAGGTTAGGGGTTAAGGTTAGGTTTAGGGCTTTAGGGTTAGGGCTTTAGGGTTAGGGCTTTAGGGTTCAGGTTAGGGCTTTAGGGTTAGGGCTTTAGGGTTCAGGTTAGGGCTTTAGGGTTAGGGTTAGGGCTGTAGGGTTAGGGCTTTAGGGTTCAGGTTAGGGCTTTAGGGTTAGGGTTAGGGCTTTAGGGTTCAGGTTAGGGCTTTAGGGTTCAGGTTAGGGCTTTAGGGTTCAGGTTAGGGCTTTAGGGTTAGGGCAGGGGTGTCCAAACTTTTTTTAAAGAGGGCCAGATCTGATAATGTGGAGACTGCCAGGGGCCAGTGGTCCCTTCGGATGTTTTTCGAACGGTAAAAATTACATATAAAAGCACTGTTCTACAACAATTTTATTTTCATTGTCACAATATCATTTTTTTAAATGGCAATGTAACCAAATCTAAGCCACTCAGGTGTGAACAAATAAAAAAAAAACAATTCTGCCTTCCTTTCACACTGGAGTCAGATAACGTAGAACAAACGTCCAAGAAGTTGATAAAAATCTTAACCCCACATTCATTTTAAACATGACTTATATGAGTAATCATTACTCATATATTACTCAGTAATGTAAAGTCTGTTAACGTTTAAGATGAAAACATATGACTCTTACTCTTGTCTTTCACAAAATCATTCAGAAACTAATATTTGTGTCACATCTACAAGTACATAACACCAGCAGTTAGAGGCAACTAACCTGGCAACTTGGTAGCCTGCCTTGGTGGTGAATTCATTGAACTCCCAGGTTCACATGAAGAGTCACTGCTGTGAGTTTAAAGCAGCTTGAATTTGCTTCACTTTTTCGGAATGCTCACTCCGTGCTAGCTTGTCGTATGCGTTAGCATGTTTTGTCTGCTAGTGTCTCTTTACATTGAATTCCTCAAACAAGGCAACAGTCTCTTGACAAATTAGGCAAACACAATCGCCTCGATTTTCAGGGGAAAAAATTGTAATTCCCATCTCTCCTGGAAGCGGCGGCCCTCACTGTCAATTTTCGTTATTTTATTTACAGGCGCCATGGTTAGAAATTAGCGAAAAGGGTTCACGGCAAGGTCACAGAGCCAGATAGAGTTAGAGTGGTGCTGCCACCATGAGGTGAAAGGAGAAACTGCATTTTGAACCTTTTATGATTCATGTACTCGGTTCAACAGTCCAAGTGGGCCATAAATAATACATTATAAAACCGAAGCTGTGGGCAGTAGAAAATCTGACCGCGGGCCGTGATTGGCCCCCGGGCCGGACTTTGGACATGCCTGGGTTAGGGCTTAGGGCTTAGGGCTTTAGGGTTAGGGTTAAGGCTGTAGGGTTAGGGTCATACTGGTGCTTAAATCTCTCCAGTCCTCATTAGTCCCATAGACTCATATTAGCATTAGCATTAGCATCGTAGCATCCACAGCTACACACTAATCTCCTGGGAAATCCCCCAGTCATCCTCACTACTTGTTCTGACACCGGTGTAATTAACCAGTGTAATTAACCAGTGTAATTAACTGGTGTAATTGCGTTTAAGACGACATGATTATTCATTGAGAGCAGAGCAGACACCCACCCACCCATGGGTGGATGTGAAACCACGCCCACATTCATCTGAGTCCACGCCCACATTTATCTGAGTCCATACGCAGACCTGAGTCCATACGTAGACCTGAGTCCATACATAGACCTGAGTCCATACGCAGACCTGAGTCCATACGTAGACCTGAGTCCATACATAGACCTGAGTCCATACGCAGACCTGAGTCCATACGTAGACCTGAGTCCATACATAGACCTGAGTCCATACGCAGACCTGAGTCCATACATACACCTGAGTCCATCCGTAGACCTGAGTCCATCCATAGACCTGAGTCCATCCATAGACCTGAGTCCATACATACCATTTTAGTCCTTCAGGTTGGAACATGTATCAGGTGGAACTAATGTCTGATGGTTGGATTCACCCTGGACTCATTTAATGGACGGACATCAAACCAATCTGTTACCATGGTGATCTGTCACTAGCCTGGACAAAGAGTTTAGGTTTGGACAATGGACAAGGACTGGACTGGACACATGGACGCACAGGTTTGGGTTTTGGACCAGTTTAGACAGTTTGGACCAGTTTGGACAGTTTGGACAGTTTGGACCAGTTGAGACAGTTTGGACCAGTTTAGACAGTTTGGACCAGTTTGGACCAGTTTAGACAGTTTGGACCAGTTTGGACAGTTTGGACCAGTTTGGACAGTTTGGACCAGTTTGGACCAGTTTGGACCAGTTTAGACAGTTTGGACAGTTTGGACAGTTTGGACCAGTTTGGACTTTTCTGTTCTCAGATGTCCAATAGTAAACGGGCTCATGGACCCACTGATACTGGTCACATGTTCATCTGTGGAACCAACATGTGTTTGATGGACTAAAAAAAGGAACTGGACTGGCACAGTTGGTCAGAATTGGACATTTACGATTTTTATTTGGACAAATATTGTCTCAGAGCAGTCTGGGTGACTTTATTTATATTATTCACACAAAAATCTAAGATATTTTGAATTTGAATCAAAAACTATTCAAGGAAAAGAAAAAAAGTATGGATACAATATAAATGTTTCTGACAATAACAGTTAGAATCGAACCAGTGGAAGACTGGAGGTTTATGGTCCTCCAAAAAGAGAGGGGGGGGGGGTGTCAGACAAAGACTGCGACCCAGTGGAGTACTGATTAAAATGAGCCAAACAAAAGGAAAATGGAGCAGGCTGTGTGTAGTTGAAGCATTTAAGAGGATTTTAAGGATGGGAATCCCCACACAAAGGGTGAGGGGGGTGGGGGTCCTACTATGTACGATCATAGGACTGATAGGAGCTCCATCCCAAAGCTGGATCCCTGACAGACACTGCAGATCTACAGCTGAGACACTGGACACTTGAACTCAGTGATCATTCAGTCCACATGAGTCCAGTCTGTCACTGAACCAGTCATTCAGGTTCAGGGGCCACATTTGGTCTGAAGTTTAGACACCTGACATAGTTTTTTTAATTTTATTTGCTTTAGAATTTATGATGTTCTTTAAATTGTCTAAAAAACTGGAGAAAAGAGCTTTAAAAACAATAATGTTTGGACGCTGGTGTGCAAATTTAGTGCGATGAACATGAAATTTGGCAAAAATAACTAAAAGATTGATAATATATTATTTCTTCTGGATTTATTTTATCAATTTGTGAAAGGACAAATAAAATGTGTAAAGTTCAATTTACATGAAGGGTCAATTTTGGTGTTTTTTATAAAATTATTTAAATCAATCCGAAATATATGTGTGTAGGTACAATCCCAAAATAAATGACAAATTGTTTCCTCTGCGTTGTCGCAAAAAGAACAAAGAGTATCAATATTTTCCTTATATTTTAGCAGATAGGTCTTTACCGGATAACATCTAAAAACCTTATTTAATTTGTATAATTTCTATTAATACTTCGAGCATTTACACACACACACACACGTATAACTTCTGTGTTCTATTTATTTGAAAAGTAAAATATATTGTGAATTGTGAAATTTTCTATCCTTTTTTGATGTATTTTATGTTTATATACTGTTTAACAGTTCATTGTTCAAATAAAAATAACAAAAAAAAACAAAAAAACATTTGGTCTGAAGTTGGCCGGACCAGTACAATCAGAACAAAATTATAATAAACAAACAAACAAACAAATAATTTTTAAAAATTAAAAAAAAATAAATAAATAAATAAAAAGAAAAAGAAAGAAACAATTGAAAGTATTTTTTAAAAAAATTACAAATAAGTTAAAAATAAAAAATAAATTAAAATAAATAACTAAAATAAAAATAAAAAAAATTTAAAAATTGAAAAATAAAAAAAGTTAAAAACTAAAAAATTAAATAAAAAATCTAAAAATTAAAAAAAAGTATTTAAAAATTAAAAAAAAATAAAAAAATTTAAAAAATTAAAAAAACAAAAAAATTTAAAAATTAAAAAAATTTAAAATTTTTAAAAATAGCATAATAAATAAATAAAAATAAAAATTATATATATATATATATAAAATAATAAAAATAAAATAAAAAACATAAGAAAATAAAAAAATAAATATTTTTTAATTAAAAAAATGAAAGAAAAAAAAAAAAAAAAAAATATATATATATATATATATATATATATATATATTTTTTTTTTTTTTTTTTTTTATTTAAAGGAACAGTGCATATTAATGTACATGTAAATTTAAAACAGCCTAAAATTGATTAAGAAAAATAAGTGTAATTTTAACAATATTCTGCCTCTGTTGAATATTTACTTAATATGTTCATTAAAACAAACAGAAAAACACACATTTAAGAACCATCAGAATATTGGTCCAATTACAGACTTCTATGAGGACATCTATATTTGTTCAGATTATTCATGTTTTTTTGTGAAATGATAATTTTTATTGTAAACCCTGGAAAATGACATGAAAATGTTTTCATTTACAAAGACAAACCTGTGTGTACAGTTGTATTTATAGGTGATTCTGATGGTACTGGACCGGTCTGACCCACTTCAGATTAGGGCTGTGTATCAGCAAGAATCTTACGATACCATTCAAATCACAATAACAGGATCACAATACGATATATCACGATACTGTTAAAAAGGCGATTTGTTTATTGGTTTTGTTTCTTTTTTTTAAAACAGTATGTCCTGGAAGAACTGAAGTCCAGCAGAAATCTGCACAAGTACTAAACACATTTTTATTTGATCCCAACAGGATCTAATGTTATATCACAAAATGTTAGAATTTAAACGGTAATACTAACTGTCGGGAATTTTACCACAGTTTATCATTATACTGGTAACCATTACATCCCCAGTTCAAACTGAAATTCTGTTTTCCAGACATTCCAGTTTCAGATCCTGTTCAAATGTTCAGATTCTATTAGTTCACAACTAACATCAGAACAGGATTTGAGTTCAATCCAAACAAAGGAACCAACATTATTGAATAACAGAGTGTGAAATAATAAGAAAAAATATAAACAAAAAAGAAAAACAAAAAAAATAAAATGAACCTCCACAATATCTGCATTTGAATAAATACCTGAAAATATCCATACAGTACTTTTAAATATCGATACAGTACTGTGAAATGAAATATCACGATATATTGCAGAACTGATATTTTCTTACAGCCCTACTTCAGACTGAACTGCTCTGAAAGTGGAACCAGAACTAATGCCGCGTTTCCACAACGTGGTATCTAGGGCTGTGTATCGGCAAGAACGTGGTGATAAGATACAAATCACAACACTAGGATCACGATACGATATATCATGATACTGTTAAAAAGGCAATTTTTTATTTGTTTTCTCTTCTTTTGTTAAAGATTATTTCCTGGAAGAATTGAATTACACCAGAAATCTGCACAAACACTAAACACTTTTTTATTTGATCAGAACAGGATCTAATGCTATTTTTTTTCTAATTCTCCTAGTTTCCAAAGGAACTAAAATCTGCCACTCTCAGTAAGAAAATAAAAAGTACTTTTAGGATGCTTCAAATAACCATTATTTAATAAAACAGGGTTAAATAATAATAAACAGGATATAAACAATAAAGAAAAATGAGAAACAAAAATGAAAATCCACCATATCTGAATTTGAAAAATACCTATAAATATCGATACAGTACTTTTTAATATCGATACAGTATTGTGAAAGGAAATATCATGATATATTGCAAAACTGATATTTTCTAACAGCCCTAGTGGTATCGGCTCGGCTCGGCTCAGCCTTGTTGCATTTCCATTACGATAAAGGACCTGGAATCTGGTACCTGGTCCTAGTTTTTTTGGAATCTGGTACCTGGTCCTAGTTTTTTTGGAATCTGGTACCTGGTCCTAGTTTTTTGGAATCTGGTACCTGGTCCTAGTTTTTTGGACTCTGGTACCTGGTACTAGTTTTTTGGTACCTCCTCTGCTGAGGTTCCAGGACTGGGGACCAGATACTAAAGGTGACACTGTGTAAACACTGCAGACCTCTGATTGGTCAGAGTGGTGTGTGTGCCCCGCCCTTTTCCAGTAAATCTGTCAGTAGGTGAATCCACATGATGACAGTCTGTAAAACTACACCATGGTTTGTCCAGGAGGTTCAGACGCAAACATTCAGCAGGAGTTTGACCAGACAACAGGCAACCAGTGAGTTTATCAGCAACTGTGAGCAGAGCACACAGAAGGAACGCACCGCATCGCTATGACGACCAGGGACTGGAAAGAGGGAGGATCTGGAATGGAAAGGGTCTGGAATAGGACCTGGTACCAGAGTGGAACCGGTCTGGAATAGGACCTGGTACCATAGTGGAACCAGTCTGGAATAGGACCTGGTACCAGAGTGGAAAGGGTCTGGAATAGGACCTGGTACCAGAGTGGAAAGGGTCTGGAATAGGACCTGGTACCAGAGTGGAGTCGAGCCGGTTCCATGTAGTGGAAACACAGCATGTGATGACGGTTGGGTCATTCCATCCCAAATCAACCAGATTTCAGAAAGTGCCCCACATGACCCCCTCAGAAAATTCTGAAAAAAATTCACACTTGTTCACCTACCAGATAAACAAACATATCCAAAATTTTAATGTCATATCTGTAATAGTTTAGCAGATACAGCACTTTGAAAATTAATGTTTTTTTTATTTTTTATTTTGCAAATTTGCTTTTGGTCCAACTTTGAGGAGCTCTCTGTCCTTAGGTATTCCATCCACACTGCTGAAACTGACTGTCTGGGCTGAAATCCCCCTGAAAAGACCAGATTTGGCATCAGAATAACTGTAGGTGCCTTCATGTTTGGTCCATGAGGCCTTGAAATCGGCCCAAAGGCTAATTCTTCCAGATGTCCTCTCTCTTCAGGCGTGCACTGTGACAGAATGGATGAATGTACAGACTAGGAATGTAACCATATGAAAATTTCATATAACGGTTATTGTGACCAAAATTATCATGGTTATCATTATTATCGTGGTATTGTTGAAATTGTGCTCAAAATGTTCAAAAAGTACTGATACACACACTGAAATAATTTAACCAAGTTGTATTTAAAATATAAATAAATAAATAAATAAATAATAAATGAATAAATAAATAAAATCACAGGTACAATCTTCCTTCTGTTGCAGAAACATTCCAATTTTAACCCTTAGTGGTCTGAGTCTATTCTGTCTGTTTTTCAGTCCTTCTGATTTGGCCTTTATATACTATAGAAACAAATGTTTACTATACCCATGTTTGGGATCTGTTTTTTTCAGCACAGCTTCATCTATATCATCTGTCTGTTATTTTTTCACTTTAACCTACTATAAAAACATAAAAGGACAAAAAACACAAAAAATATATAAAATCCAATTTGAAAACTGTATATAATTTATTGAATAAATAACACACAGATGCTTAACGAACCTTTTCACAGACTTTAAAAGTGAATATTGGTTCAAATATTAGGTATAGAAAATTAAAATTGGAATAAATTCAAACTATACTCAAATATCTGACATAAAAGTAGATCTTTACATAGGCATTTTTTCCCCTAAAAGTGCGGTAATCAAACACAGTTATCATGAGAATTAGAATTTAAACGGTAATACTAACCGTCTGTGATTTTACCGCGGTTTACCATTATACTGGTAATCGTTACATCCCTAGTAGAGACCTAATTTTTTTTGCATTGATTCCTATGGTCAAGATGCAACAATATACTGCAAAAAGACGACATTTCAATGAAAAGTGTTGCTGTGAGGCAATGAATAAAATGGGTTGTTTTCAGTTTTTCACAAAAATACTCTTTATTTGATCACCAAAATGACCATGTGGCCAGTTAATCAAAATTTTGAAATTTTGACCATGTCTCCATATATGTTTACAGATGTTTTACACAAAACTTTAGCTTTGGGATAGAACTGGTTCTATTTTTAATATTTTTTTTTACTGCATGACTATATTTTCTTCAAACTGTATCCAAACATAGGAGTAAATGGCATTTTTAACAGTAGAATGGCATTGATTATTGCACCAGTTCTGATCATACTGCAGATATTTGAACTAGGGTGTGGAAGTGCATGAGGGTTCAGATAGAAGAATTCTACATTTCCCAGAATTGGCTCAGGTTGATGCCTGGAGTAGAGACTTCTGGGAAATTCAACCATTAGAATGACCCGGTTCACATTCATCCCACTGAACTGGACCCTGGGGGGGGGGCACACGTTTGGCCCCCGGGCCTAATGTTTGACACCGCTGCATGAAATAATACTGCAGATTCCAACTTCTACTGGAGCTGAAGGCCCAACATGGAGCTCCAGAAGCGGGTCTGTGTGGACCACCTCTGACCCACTTTAAGTGAGTCCGGTTCAGTGTGTGTGTGTGTGTGAGGACTTAAACCCCTGCCTGGCCCAGCCCGGCCCGGTTCGTGTGTGTGTGTGTGTGTGTGTGTGTGGGGGGGGGGGGGGGGGGGGGCTGACACAGATGAGCTGGGTCGCTGCTGGAGACCCATCTGACGGGAAACGGCAGCAATTACACACACACACACACACTTACAGCCCTACCTGGGACAGAAGCAGCTGCCGGTGGATCATCCTCCAACGTTCCCGGATTCGAAGTCGACGACGCACGCGGCTGCTAATTTCCACCGAGCTCCATTTAAAGGACAGTTTTAAAGGGCACGAGGAAGACAAACAAACAAACAAACGGTAACCGAGGACAGGGCCGATGGGCACGCGAGCGGGAGGGAGGGAGGGAGGGAGGCTGGAGTCACATCCTCCGACGACGGAACCGCGTCAAGCTAGCACCGATACCACCGAGCTAGCATGAATAAGACGGACGTATTCCGGTTCTGAGGCCAACACAGCCCGGTACCGAAGCACAGAGGACGGAGCCGGTGACCGGAACAGTCTCACACAGACGGTAAACGCTGACCTGCGCGTCTACATACGTGTATTTACCGCATTTAGGGACATTTTTAGGCGGCGTACGCAAAATGGTTGGTATTTTGAAGGTCCATTTCCGGTGACTTCCTACACGCATGCGTTGCGCTTGACGCAGCTGGGTACCACTGCCTCCCAGCCAATCACACACCGCGTTTTTCTCCTCTCGTGCGCTGCCTCATATCTGTGTCTCCCGTGAACGGATCCATACACCCCCCCCCCACCGCGAGCACGTACACACGAGACACGCGCACGCAGAGACACGAGCGCCAACTATCTCCAAACCCCGCCCTCCTCTCGTGCGTCGTTTCTTGTTTTGTATGTTTTATTTTGTATTTTAAAAATTATCCTCATCAACAATGACAATATTGATCATAATATATAAGAAAAAAATATATATACATGAATGTTTCTAGAATCATTTTTAATTATTTTATTTCATTGTACAGTATTTTTTTTTGCGTCGGTTTTCTTCACCGTGTGTCAGCAAAAGAAAACAGGAAACAGAAGAATGGAGGAAAACACTGGTAAAACAGATGGTGTTTGGAGGAAAGACAGTGGAAAATATTTAACAGGGGATATTTCTGTTTTTAAATGTATTAATAATGAATGAATGAATGGGGGGGGGGGGGGGGGGGGGCACGCCATGTTTTCTGTTCAAGTATAACAAAAAATATTTCCAAAGTCAAATAGTGATATTTAAAATTACATTTTAGCTGATAGTCAATGCCAATACTGATGCCATTATTATTATTATTATTATTATTATTATTTATTTATTTATTTATTTATTTATTTATTTTTAATGAATGAATGAATTTATTTTTGGTTTGACATCAATCATTGTACTCAGTACATCAATCACAATAAACATACCCCCCCAAAAAAGGAATATTCTAGAAGCAAAAGCTTATTTTTTTGCCTATCCTTTTCAGCTAATACACTGCTTATATCAATTTAAATGTGAACAGCATCCAGCATTCACACCAAAATTAAAAAAAAAAAAAAATCTACCATCTCAATTCAATGTTTCTGAATAATTTTAAACTTTTTTACTTTTTTTTTTTTTTTTTTAACTGTGCCAAAGGAGTGGATAACTTCAATGCATCATAAGGTCCATCCCATAATTTCACCCCCACAGTCCCAGTTCATCTAGACTTCACATCTGTCCTCACTTTAATCCACTCACACAGATGAAAATCTCTGAAATTCAAATTACTCTCTCTTAAATCCGAGAACCACGACTGATATTTTATTATTATTATTGTTTACCCCCAAAAATATTATATTAACCTAATTAATCATCATATAAATGTAAAAATTGATGATATTTTATACTTTTTCAGCCCCTCATCACATTATGATGAACCTGGAGAATCCACGCAGGCACTGGGAGAACATGTAAACAAACAAACAAACAAACAAACAAATACTAACACAAATGTCAGTCAGACTTCATCCCATATAAATGAGCTAATCCTGGTGAACTGTGTGTGAACTGTAGTGTTCAGTGTTGGTTCAGTGTATGTGAAGCACATCAGAGCCAGGTGGGTCCACTGTGGGCTCAGCTGGTCCCACTGAAGCCAGATCTAGACCTGGTTCTGGTTCATGATCATGAAGGAGGTTCTGTGTTAACGAACTACAGACCAACCAACCCAGACCACATGACCGCAGTCCAACCCAGACCACATGACCGCAGTCCAACCCAGACCACATGACCACAGTCCAACCCAGACCACATGACCACAGTTCAAATGACGCTGATGATGACGTTCCATTGGTTCCATGGTTCTACTGTGACACCAGGTTCAGCTGTTGGAACACACTTTTAGACTTGAGGGCGGGTCAGAACCTGGACCATATACAGGTCCAAACCGGTCCACTAAAGGGTTCAGTTTGGCCCACCAAAGGGTCCAATCAGGCCCACCAAAGGGTCCAAAACCAGTCCACCAAAGGGTCCAGTCCGGTCCACCAAAGGGTCCAATCCACCACAGGGTCCAGTCTGGCCCACCAAAGGGTCCAATCTGGCCCACCAGAGTCCAGCCCACCAAAGGGCCTAGTCCGGTTCACCAAAGGGTCCAATCCACCAAAGGGTCCAGCCCACCAAGGGGTCCAAGGTGGCCCACCAAAGGGTCTACTCTTAATCCTGTATTTTCTATATTTAATTCTCTGATCATATACATGTTCATTAAAGCTTACTGTCAATTCAGTGGTTTTTATTTCAAAAACACAGACTTTTTATACATAAACCCAGTTTATGTATATATATATATATATATATATATATATATATATATATATATATATATATATATATATATATATATATATAAAAACCCAGCGTGTCCATCCACTGTTGTTCCATTTCCTCCTTGACCCCTCCCCTTCCTCCTTGACCCCTCCCCTTCCTCCTAACCCTGTAACAGTTCAGATGACAGTGGTGCAGCTCTCTGGTTCCACCTGGTGGACTACAGTGGGTACTACAGCATCCATCAGTGGATCACACAGTGGTGACTGGGTTTGGGTTAGGGCTCGGTTTGGGTTAAACTGTCGTGCACTGGCCTCATGATCGGTTAGCTATTGGAGCAGAGATGGTGCAGTGGGAGGGGCCTGGGACTTATGCGCCTGGGTATAAGTGATTTAAAATTAGATTTAAAAAAAAAGGGAGGGGTGTTGACATCATCCATCAGTGGGTCACAAAGTGTTGAGTGGGTTAGGGTCTGGACTAACATAGATCTGGACTAACATAGATCTGGACTAACATAGATCTACTGTAGTTGTGGTGAACTGTGTCCCAGTGGAACACTCATCACACACTGAACCCACTGGTGGGTTTGGGCTGAAGTGACTCTGTTCATCCACCAGAGGACACTGTGGTTCTATTAGAGGAGTAGAACCACAGGAGAAAAGTCCACCTGTCTCACCATCTGACCTTTGACCTGGATCTACTGTGGACAGTGTCTACAGTTCATTTAAATTTGTCGTGTGTGTGTGTGTGTCTTTAAAACCACTTCATACTTTAAAGGTGAATGGGAAAGGCGGTTTGAGGAGGTCTGGGACTGGACCTGGTCCTTCGGTGGACACCGTCCAGCTCCCTGGACTGGACAGAACATTTACAGACACAGTATCTGAAGGACAAAGGAGCAGATAGAACATACTGGATACCCCGGACCGGACCACGGCACCCGGACCGAAGCACAGCACCTGGACTGGACTACGGCTCCTGGACCGGACCACAGTGCCCGGACCGTCCCGTCTGTAAACCCACACTCCCACTAGCTCCGCCCACTCGCTGCCTGCTTTCTTGTCCAGTCGACTTCAGTCGGTGTTTGTTGGAGTCGGTTCTCCGGCGTCGTCGTGCAGAACAAAGCCTGTGTCCAATCAGCAGAGCCCCCTGGTTCCCAGTCTGGGGGGGTGGGGTTCCTTTAAGGCAGGGGGGTTCCTTCCTCCTGTTCGGGGCTCATTACCAGTCCCTGTGATCACAGACGCGTCCTCTGAACTAACGGGTTCTTTAATCTGATGATCAAGGACACCAGTGTTCCACATGTTCCAGAGCCTCATTAAAACACAGAGCGGAGGTTTGAGCGGACCCAAGACCACCAGTCCAGAACACTTTGACCCAAGACCACCAGTCCAGAACACTCTGACCCAAGACCACCAGTCCAGAACACTTTGACCCAAGACCACCAGTCCAGAACACTCTGACCCAAGACCACCAGTCCAGAACACTTTGACCCAAGACCACCAGTCCAGAACACTCTGACCCAAGACCACCAGTCCAGAACACTTTGACCCAAGACCACCAGTCCAGAACACTCTGACCCACCAGTCCAGAACACTCTGACCCAAGACCACCAGTCCAGAACACTCTGACCCAAGACCACCAGTCCAGAACACTTTGACCCAAGACCACCAGTCCAGAACACTCTGACCCACCAGTCCAGAACACTCTGACCCAAGACCACCAGTCCAGAACACTCTGACCCAAGACCACCAGTACAGAACACTCTGACCCACCAGTCCAGAACACTTTGACCCAAGACCACCAGTATAGAACACTTTGACCCAAGACCACCAGTATAGAACACTTTGACCCAAGACCACCAGTCCAGAACACTTTGACCCAAGACCACCAGTCCAGAACACTTTGACCCAAGACCACCAGTATAGAACACTTTGACCCAAGACCACCAGTCCAGAACACTTTGACCCAAGACCACCAGTATAGAACACTTTGACCCAAGACCACCAGTCCAGAACACTTTGACCCAAGACCACCAGTCCAGAACACTTTGACAAAACAGAGGGAAGGGTTTACACCAGCACCAGAAAAATACTACTGTTCTGTTTGGGCCTGAAGGACAGAAGGAAGAGGGCGGGAAGGGGGGGGGGTGTGTCTTCTGCCTCCTCCTCCTGATGGACATGTGACCGCTGTCTGTGTACGACTGACTGATCAACTAACTCCAGATCAATTAACTCCAGATCAATTAACTCCAGATCACTCAGTGTGATCCTAGACGGTCGATAATCTGAAGGGGGTCCCAGAGCAGCTGTGAGGTCCCAACAGAACTGCAGTTACACAGGAGTGACTCCATTAGACACAGCACATAGGAACCATATATGAGCACTTCAGACCCCCCAGGGGGTAATTGGGGAGGGGGGTAATACAGGTAAAAGGAAAAAGGGGTGTGGTCTATGGCCATATATGGCCCATACACGCCTATGTCATAAAAGGAAATGTTCTGCTGGTCCAAACCTAGTTCTTGTGCAGAACCTGTTGGGTTTTGGACCCCGTACTGACAACTACAGGTCTGTGGACTGGACTGGACTCAACTGGACTGGACTCAACTGGACTGGACTGGAGCTTAAACCTGCTGAATGTCATGGATTTGAATCAGACTAATTGGAAAACTAATGACCAAAAAGCTGATTTCTAGATGTTTTCATGGTAGGTTCTACATCAGGGGGGTCAAACATGCGGCCTGTGGACCAAAACCATTGCCCCAAAGGTCCCAATCCTACCTGAGGGATGCATTTATGCCACAGTGACAGTTTTATTTGCGGTCCTTCTAGTTCAGGTTCCACATTCAGACCAAACAGCGTCAGTGTTCAGTCAAATACATTCAGAAGAACCTTTAAATATCAACCACTACAATTTCTGCCCTTTTATTAAGAGTAAAAAAAACAAACAGTTCAATTACATGAAAATGTTTACATTTATCCTGAAACTGAACAAATATGAACCTGAAACGTTTGTAGAGAAATACTCCTTAGTGTATTTGTCGATGGCTGGGATCGATAATTTAATGCACATGTTAAAGAAACACTGAGACATGAGGTTTAAATTTATGTTTTTTTCATATGACAAGTCAAATTGTCTATTTTTATTAGTGTTATTTACATTATTTAATGGATACTTTATGAATGTAAATATTTTCCTCATGTAATTTTACTTTTTTCACTCTGGTCAGAGCCATTTGTACTGACAGCAGAAGAAAGAAACTCATCAGCACATTTGGACTGAATGGACAAACCCCTGTGTTTGGAACCCATTCATATAAATGTGGTAGTTTAGCTCCGATGTCTGATGGAAAAGGAACCAGTGTGCAGCAGCAGAGCTCCACCACAGAAACCTGAGGAAACAGCAGAGTTTCACAGGTGGATGGACACGGTGGATGAGGTGGGAGTCGCCCCAAGTGGAAACCAGGAAGTAGGTCAGACAACAATGGACTGGACCTCCGACCTGGAGCTGAAGTCCAAATGGACCATGACCTCCGACCTGGAGCTGAAGTCCAAATGGACCATGACCTCCGACCTGGAGCTGAAGTCCAAATGGACCATGACCTCCGACCTGGAGCTGAAGTCCAAATGGACCATGACTGATGGAGGAAAGAGGACTGAGGGAAGAGTTATTACTGAAAAGAAACAGCAGATGGATGAAGGAGGGATGAATCCCTGTCATAGGTCCCTGTGGGGGGCATATTGCACCAGTGGACTTAAACTGTATGGACCTTATGGTCCTCTCTGTCTCCGGGACCCTCTGGACCCTCTGGACCTTCTACACATGTTACTGACCCTGGACTCCATTCTGGGTGCGTTTGTTTTTATATCTTTACCAGCTCATTGACCCGGGTGGAGTGATGTCTTCAGACCTCTTTAAGTCAACCATGGCCAACTGGGAACGTCACGACAACAGATAAAAAATGGGGCCACGTTGACGTGGTGATCATTGTCCCCTCTGAAAACGTCTGTCAGCAGCTCATGGTTCAAACCACCACATGCAGAAGTCAATGTGCCGCTGCGGTTCGATTCCATGAGCCTTCAGGTCTGAGGACTGTTCAGTCCAGAGTGGATGTTCCAGTCTCAGTATCTGCTCCAGCTCACGCAGACTCAGTGCTCAGTCGTCTCACTGTAACGCTGTGTTCACCAACAGCTGATGCAGACGAAGACTTGTGTTCCAGCCCTTAAAGCTCACAGCAGTGGACTCTGAAGGCGTCCAGACACTGTGCGATTATGTCCATCATTGCATGCAGCTCCGTCTCAAACTGTGTGAATCAATGGTAAAGTCAGGCTCATGATTCGTGTTCTCACACTGTATGGACCAATGCTGGTATGGGACCTGACTGCTCACACTGTAGGACCATACACCAGAGGACGCACCACACTGTAGGACCATACACCAGAGGACGCACCACACTGTAGGACCATACACCAGAGGACGCACCACACTGTAGGACCATACACCAGAGGACGCACCACACTGTAGGACCATACACCAGAGGACGCACCACACTGTAGGACCATACACCAGAGGACGCACCACACTGTAGGACCATACACCAGAGGACGCACCACACTGTAGGACCATACACCAGAGGATGCACCACACTGTAGGACCATACACCAGAGGACGCACCACACTGTAGGACCATACACCAGAGGACGCACCACACTGTAGGACCATACACCAGAGGACGCACCACACGTTCCAGTGTTGGATCTGGAAATACAACGCTAAAATACCAAGGAATCCGAAGTGCATAGACCAGGCATGTCCAAAGTCTGGCCCGGGGGCCAATCACGGCCCGCGGTCAGATTTTCTACGGCCCACAGCTTCGGTTTTATAATGTATTATTTATGGCCCACTTGGACTGTTGAACCGAGTACATGAATCATAAAAGGTTCAAAATGCAGTTTCTCCTTTCACCTCATGGTGGCAGCACCACTCTAACTCTATCTGGCTCTGTGACTTTGCCGTGAACCCTTTTCGCTAATTTCTAACCATGGCGCCTGTAAATAAAATAACGAAAATTGACAGTGAGGGCCGCCGCTTCCAGGAGAGATGGGAATTACAATTTTTTCCCCTGAAAATCGAGGCGATTGTGTTTGCCTAATTTGTCAAGAGACTGTTGCCTTGTTTGAGGAATTCAATGTAAAGAGACACTAGCAGACAAAACATGCTAACGCATACGACAAGCTAGCACGGAGTGAGCGTTCCGAAAAAGTGAAGCAAATTCAAGCTGCTTTAAACTCACAACAGTGACTCTGTATGTGAACCTGGGAGTTCAATGAATTCACCACCAAGGCAGGCTACCAAGTTGCCAGGTTAGTTGCCTCTAACTGCTGGTGTTATGTACTTGTAGATGTGACACAAATATTACTTTCTGAATGATTTTGTGAAAGACAAGAGTAAGAGTCATATGTTTTCATCTTAAACGTTAACAGACTTTACATTACTGAGTAATATATGAGTAATGATTACTCATATAAGTCATGTTTAAAATGAATGTGGGGTTAAGATTTTTATCAACTTCTTGGACGTTTGTTCTACGTTATCTGACTCCAGTGTGAAAGGAAGGCAGAATTGTTTTTTTTTTTATTTGTTCACACCTGAGTGACTTAGATTTGGTTACATTGCCATTTAAAAAAATGATATTGTGACAATGAAAATAAAATTGTTGTAGAACAGTGCTTTTATATGTAATTTTTACTGTTCGAAAAACATCCGAAGGGACCACTGGCCCCTGGCAGTCTCCACATTATCAGATCTGGCCCTCTTTAAAAAAAGTTTGGACACCCCTGGCATAGACAATTGTGTATCAGTGTGAGTCACCAAATGGTAGTGCTAAACAAAAACCAGCGAGCCGCTTTGGTAACATGTGCCATTATCTGTGAGGAATGAAAACAGAAGAAAAGACGACCACGTGTTTGGTGCAGGAAGTGGTTGTCCAGACGTGGACAGTATGGGCTGTCAGTCCTACAGCAAAGGGAATGAGAGGGAAGATGAAAAAGAAACTGCACTAGGACAATAGCCAGCTACTGTTAGCTTAGCATTAGCTTACAGTAGCTATAATTGTGTTGGCACATGCACAGTGTGAGAATCTGAGGCCCATGGGCTCGTGGCAGTGCTTTGACAGTGCCATACCCTCAGGAGGAGCCCGCAGGATTTCAAACAGCTGCATTTTCCTGTCGAACACACGATTGCTGGTGGTGAGGTGGTGGTGAGGTGTTCATGTCTTCTCCTTAGCCCATGTCCACTGCACCAAACACACACCATTAGAGGAACATCTGGACCCATCCACAAAGAGGAGCACCAGTGAGGAATGGTCTGTAAAATCACACAGTGTATGGACGCCTTTACTCTCTCTCTCTCTCTCTCTCTCTCTCTCTCTCTCTCTCTAACTCTTTTCCCTCTTCAACTGCAGATCAAAGCTCATCTTAATGACAGTAGAAAACTTTGGTCTCCATGGAAACGGGCTGAACATGGTGCTGTGTGCCTTCACCTTCATGCTGTGTTTCATTCTGACTTTTTAATAGAAGTGTCAAGTTGCTCTCGGGGGTCCTGCACTAGTGGAACCACAATTAATATGAGGATTAGAGCCACATGGACCCAGTGCCCTGTCTGGACCCAGAACAGAGGGGGGTGGGGGCGGGGCTTCTATCCTCTGTAACATCGCGTGGCAGTCAGGGACAGTTCCTCTGGATTGGGTGGTGGTCCCCCTTCTTAAAAAGGGGGACCAGAGGATGTGCTCCACCCACAGAGGGTACCACTCCTCAGCCTCCCGGGGAAAGTCTATTCCAGGTACTGGAGAGGAGGATCCGACCGACAGTCCAACCTCGGATCCGGGAGGAACAATGTGGTTTTCGTCCTGGTCCTGGAACACTGGACCAGCTCTACACTGTCCAGCGAGTGCTCGAGGCTTTATGGGAGTTCGTCCAACCGGTCCACATGTGTTTTGTGGATTTGGAGAAGGTGTTCGACTGTGTCACTCGTGGTATCCTGTGGGGGGTGCTTTGGGAGTATGGGGTCCAGGGCCCTCTGCCGAGGGCTGCCCTTTGGCACCGGTTCTGTTCATAATTTTTTTGGACAGAATTTCTAGGTGCAGCCAGGGGCTGGAGGGGGTCCGGTTTGGGGATCGCAGGATTTCATCTCAGCTTTTTGCAGATGACGTTGTCCTGTTGGCCTCATGGAACCTGGACCTTCAGCGTGTCCTGGGGTGGTTTGGACTGGGATGAGGATCAGTACCTCCAAATCTGAGGCCATGGTTCTGGACCAGATAAAGGTGGTCTGTCCTCTGTGGGTTGGCAGAGAGTCTTTGACCCCAGTGGGGGAGTTCCAGTATGTGGGTCTGGTTCACAGTGAGGGAAGGGTAGAGGTTCAGACTGACAGGTGGGTGGGTGGAGGTTCAGATTGACAGGTGGGTGGGTGCAGCGTCTGCAGTGCTTGTATGGGTCTGTTGTGGTTCAGAAGGAGCTGAGCCCAAAGGAGAAGCTCTGGATTTACCCTCAGTCTACGTTCAGACCCTCACCTGTGGTCCTGAGCTGTGGGTCAGGATCCAAAGGACCAGATCCAGGACCCAAAGGACCAGATCTAGGATACCAGCAGTCTAAATGAGTTTCCTCTGTAGGTTGGGTGGGTCCACCCTTAGGGATAGGGGGAGGAGCTCAGTCACCAGGGGCGGAGCTCAGAGTAGAGCCGCTGCTCCTCCACATCCAGAGGAACCAGCTGAGGTGGATCAGACATCTGGTTCAGATCCTCCTGGACTCCTCCCTGGGGAGGTGTTCTGGGCATGTTCCAATAGGAGGAGGAGTCTGAGGAGAGGGAGGAGTCTGTGGAGAGGGAGGAGTCTGGGCATCCCAGCTTAGACTGTTCCCCCTGTGACCCGGCCCTGGATAAGAGGAAGAGAATGGATGGATATTCTATCCTTTTATACTGTTGTTATTGTTCTTTTATGTAGATATTTGTCATATATCTTTTTACTTTTATCCTTGTTTGTAGTCAGGGGGAGGGGCTTGTGCATCAGGTCCCTCCCCCTTTTTTCTGTCTAATTGGAAGTAAACAAACAGTGACATCATCATGTGTCTGAGCTAATGTTAATGTTTGTGTAGATGAGTTTATAAAGAAAAAGAGAAAGAATAAAGAAAATAGAAAAAAGAATATATAAGAATGGAACAGACTGGATATGAAAATATTAAATATATTATTCTGATTAGATATTATTATACACTACTCAAAAAAAGTTAAGGACCACTTTTTAATTTGTGTATAAGTTTTTTATATGAGGTATTCTACTTCTGGAAATACCCCAGTACAACTGTCCTGAATGTCCTCAAACACACTGTAATCAATTTCACACATGATTGGATTCAGTTGTTGCATAATGTCTCTGGCATCATTGCACATCCTGAAATGAGGGCCTATAGGGGTGTCAGCTGACCACGTGAAGTGGTACGAAAGTGGGTGCAAAAGCATTTTCTGTCTTTAGTCTCCACAATCAGACAACTTGGTGACAACAGCAATGCCGAGACGCCACCTGAGTGAACCAGAAGTTGCCAGAGCCCTAGGGATGCTGGAAGCCGGCCTCAGTCAGTGAAGAGTAGCCGAAATGATGGGTGTGTCGCACAGTGTCATCAGCAGAGCAAACCAAAGACACTGAGAGACCCCGCAGTGGCCGACCAGCTGCAACAACCCCTGGAGATGATCGCTACTTGACGAATCTAAGCCTCCGCGACCGCTTTCACAGTGCACGTCGCCTCAATAATGACTTCGCTGCAGCAACTGGAGTGATTGTTTCCACTCAAACAATCCGTAACCGACTTCACCGAGCCAATATGCATGCCAGAAGGCCAGCTCAGTGTATCATTTCGGCTACTCTTCGCTGACTGAGGCCAGCTTCCAGCATCCCTAGGGCTCTGGCAGCTTCTGGTTCACTCAGGCGGCGTCTCGGCATTGCTGTTGTCACCAAGTTGTCTGATTGTGGAGACTAAAGACAGAAAATGCTTTTGCACCCACTTTCGTACCACTTCACGTGGTCAGCTGACACCCCTATAGGCCCTCATTTCAGGATGTGCAATGATGCCAGAGACATTATGCAACAACTGAATCCAATCATGTGTGAAATTGATTACAGTGTGTTTGAGGACATTCAGGACAGTTGTACTGGGGTATTTCCAGAAGTAGAATACCTCATATAAAAAACTTATACACAAATTAAAAAGTGGTCCTTAACTTTTTTTGAGTAGTGTATATATATTAAATACTGGATATGAAAAGTATTTATAGTATTGTATGAAAACAGACCAGGACAAGAGTTAGGCAAGGAATCCATCCATCCGTCCATCCATCCATCCGTCCATCCGTCCATCCATCCATCCATCCTTTCCTTCTTCACCTCCAGATGAACTCCAGAGGACGTTCTTCCATCTTTTCTCCTTTTGTTCTAGTCTTTCTATCCCTTTGTCTTGGATTTGTTCTGTACGTTCCTTTTCTTCGGTGCATTTGTCGGGCACCGTGGTTTGAAAGTGTAGAGTGACTGAAAACATGACCTTCCTAATTGGATTACATCGTTAGCCTGGTTCGAACTGAAGCCATGAAGTGTTTGATGTGTTTGATAGAACACTTTGAATGGGTTCCATCTACAGTCAGTACAGTCAGGCTGGAGGAGATAAGGCCTTTACGGAACATCAAATAAGCCGCACCCCCCCCAAAAGCTTCATGGGCTTAATTTATTTCAAAGCATCATTAAAATAGACTATCTTTGTTCTTCCACACATCTTTGTTCTTCCCTCCGTTCCAAACCATTCTGTCTGAAATGTGCCTGTGAAGGCTTTTAAATCACAAATGAGTGTTGATGAGTCGACGGAACATTAAAGTTGGATGTGCAGCTGTATTATTTAATGCCAACGCTCACCTTCAGTGCATCACACTGCTTTGATGTGTGCGTTCAACATCCCAGAGGAACCAGCGCTGTTTATTTAGAGGTATTTTCAGAAGAATACAGGAAACATTCATGGCACCAGAACACAGATGGAGTTGGAGACAAACGCTGAAACTGAAACCATATGGAACACACAGGGACAGGACAGGAAAGGCATTATGGGTAAAGGACAGTCAGCTGACAGGAAAGGCATTATGGGTAAACGACAGTTGAGTTGTGTGTGTGTAAATATATGTGTCTATATGTGTATGTGTCTATATATATGTGTATGTGTGTGTCTATATATTTACTATATATTTACTCATATGTTTGATTTGATTTAAATATATTTATATATTTTATTTAACTTAAATTTCTCTTATTTTTGTCAATAATCCTTTGGTTGAACTGCAATGTGTAGAGTCTGCCTGTGTTTCCTTTGAGTGGTTTGAATAGAACAAGAGGACATACTGAATACATGTATATATATATATATATATATATATATATATATATATATATATATATATATATATATATATATATATGTATGTTTATATGTGTATGTATATATGTGTATGTAATATATGAGTATGTATATATGTGTATGTTTATATGTGTATGTATATATGTGTATGTTTATATGTGTAGGTATATATGTGTATGTTTATATGTGTATGTATATATGTGTATATATATATATATGTATGTTTATATGTGTATGTATATATGAGTATGTATATATGTGTATGTATATATGTGTATGCATATATGTGTATGTATATATGTGTATGTTTACATGTGTATGTATATATGTGTATGTACATATATGTATGTATATATGTGTATGTTTACATGTGTATGTTTATATGTGTGTGTTTATATGTGTATGTATATATGTGTATGTTTATATGTGTGTGTTTATATGTGTATGTATATATGTGTATGTTTATGTGTATGTTTATATGTGTATGTATATATGTGTATGTTTATATGTGTATGTATATATGTGTATGTTTATATGTGTATGTATATATGTCTATGTTTATGTGTATGTTTATATGTGTATGTATATAGCTGTATGTTTATATGTGTATGTATATATGTGTATGTTTATATGTGTATGTATATATGTGTATGTTTATATGTGTATGTTTATATGTGTATGTATATATGTGTATGTTTATATGTGTATGTTTATATGTGTGTGTATGTATATATGTGTATGTTTATATGTGTATGTATATATGTGTATGTATATATGTGTATGTTTATATGTGTATGTTTATATGTGTATGTATATATGTGTATATATATATATATATGTGTATGTTTATATGTGTATGTTTATATGTGTATGTATATATGTGTATGTATATATGTGTATGTTTATATGTGTATGTTTATATGTGTATGTATATATGTGTATATATATATGTGTGTATGTTTATATGTGTATGTATATATGTGTATGTTTATATGTGTATGTTTATATGTGTATGTTTATATGTGTATGTATATATGTGTATGTTTATATGTGAATGTTTATATGTGTATGTATATATGTGTATGTTTATATGTGTATGTTTATATGTGTATGTATATATGTGTATGTTTATATGTGTATGTTTATATGTGTATGTATATATGTACAGAGGTGTCTGAACTTCAGGACCAGCGTTCCAGCTGATGGAGGCGGTGCCATGGAGATGGAGGCCCCTCCCCCTCCTGTGTGGGAGTGTTTTCCACTGACAGCATCAGCGACCACACACTGGACCAGCTCATAGATGTCCTGTCAGACTGAAGGAAGTCCACGTCCCAGAATGCTTCACTCTCCTTCCACTGCTGCATCTGTGGGAGGTTTGTCCTCCCACCTGTCAATCAACTGAGTTAAAACACAAACAGCGCACAGTCAGCCTTCAGCTGTGAAACTGTCCAGGTGAGTATATGAAACACACCCTAACCTCTGGTGTGTGTGTGAGTGTGTGTGTGAGTGTGTGTGTGTGTGTGAGGGTGTGTGTGTGTGTGTGTGAGTGTGTGTGTGTGTGTGTATGTGTGTGTGTATGTATGTGTGTGAGTGTGTGTGTGTGTGTGAGTGTGTGTGTGTGTGTGTGTGTGTGTGTGTGTGTGGTTCATCAGCTGAGGCAGTGACTAAACCTGCTGATGTTTGGACATGAGTGTGAGGAGTCTGAAAGGAACCAGAAACAGACAGCAGAGCAGGGAGGGGTTCAGCTGGGTCCGACTGGAGGAAAGGAAACGGATGAAAGCAGGAAGGAAACGGATGAAAGCAGGAAGGAAACGGATGAAAGCAGGAAGGAAACGGATGAAAGCAGGAAGGAAAAGCATTTGGTGGGCGGGGCTAACAGGCTCAGTATTTGGTCTTTGTGCATAAACCCCAAATGACAGTAGAACCTCCCAGACGGTTCACAGTACTTTTAAAAAAAAATTAAATTAAATTTCATTTCATTTCATTTCATTATTTATTTTATTTTATTTATTATTCATTCCTTACTTTTTACTCTGGTCAGTTCTAAATGGTCAGACCAGTGGGTACGACTGTATTCTATTTTTTATGATATCTTTCCATCTGTTTTTAAACTCCGTCTTCCTTCTCGTACTGACAGGTGTTTGTATTTCCATCCGTGGTCCTACTGCGCCACCGTACGCTGCAGCTGATTGGCTGTTGGGGTTCAGACGTGGGTGGGACCTGCATGGAGCAGATACCAGAAGGACCAAACCTGCTTTCATGGACAAACTTCTGACAGTTGTTCCCACATGTTGAATGTTTGAAACATTCAGCGGTGTGGTTTGGTGAATTCTCCTAATTGACCGAGATAATCCAGTATTTCGGAGCGTCCCAGAGGAATGGTCCTGTGTGGAGGTCAGACGGTGAATGTGAACTCCTCTGATCAGTTTCAGAAACATCACAGACCGCTGCTTCTGCATTTAAACACAACAACCAACAGCTCACACCAACACTGGAGTAGGATCAGCACGACTAGTATTCACATTTTGCACAAACATCACATGATCACATGGTTTTTTGTTTATGACACCATATTGGTAGGCAAGCTTTCCTTGAACTGTACAACGTGTTAAAGGATGGACCCGCTAAACTCCTGTTAAAGGATGGACCCGCTAAACTCCTGTTAAAGGATGGACCCGCTAAACTCCTGTTAAAGGATGGACCCGCTAAACTCCTGTTAAAGGATGGACCCGCTAAACTCATGTTAAAGGATGGACCTGCTAAACTCCTGTTAAAGGATGGACCCGCTAAACTCCTGTTAAAGGATGGACCCGCTAAACTCCTGTTAAAGGATGGACCCGCTAAACTCCTGTTAAAGGATGGACCCGCTAAACTCATGTTAAAGGATGGACCTGCTAAACTCCTGTTAAAGGATGGACCCGCTAAACTCCTGTTAAAGGATGGACCCGCTAAACTCCTGTTAAAGGATGGACCCGCTAAACTCATGTTAAAGGATGGACCCGCTAAACTCATGTTAAAGGATGGACCTGCTAAACTCCTGTTAAAGGATGGACCCGCTAAACTCATGTTAAAAGATGGACCCGCTAAACTCATGTTAAAGGATGGACCCGCTAAACTCCTGTTAAAGGATGGACCCCCTAAACTCCTGTTAAAGGATGGACCCGCTAAACTCATGTTAAAAGATGGACCCGCTAAACTCATGTTAAAGGATGGACCTGCTAAACTCCTGTTAAAGGATGGACCCCCTAAACTCCTGTTAAAGGATGGACCCGCTAAACTCCTGTTAAAGGATGGACCCGCTAAACTCATGTTAAAGGATGGACCCGCTAAACTCATGTTAAAGGATGGACCTGCTAAACTCCTGTTAAAGGATGGACCCGCTAAACTCATGTTAAAAGATGGACCCGCTAAACTCATGTAAAAGGATGGACCCGCTAAACTCCTGTTAAAGGATGGACCTGCTAAACTCATGTTAAAGGATGGACCCGCTAAACTCATGTAAAAGGATGGACCCGCTAAACTCATGTTAAAAGATGGACCCGCTAAACTCATGTTAAAGGATGGACCCGCTAAACTCATGTTAAAGGATGGACCCGCTAAACTCCTGTTAAAGGATGGACCTGCTAAACTCCTGTTAAAGGATGGACCCCCTAAACTCCTGTTAAAGGATGGACCCGCTAAACTCCTGTTAAAGGATGGACCCGCTAAATTCATGTTAAAGGATGGACCCGCTAACTCATGTTAAAGGATGGACCTGCTAAACTCCTGTTAAAGGATGGACCCGCTAAACTCATGTTAAAAGATGGACCCGCTAAACTCATGTAAAAGGATGGACCTGCTAAACTCCTGTTAGAGGATGGACCTGCTAAACTACTGCTAAAGGATGGACCCGCTAAACTCCTGTTAAAGGATGGACCCACTAAACTCATGTTAAAGGATGGACCTGCTAAACTCCTGTTAAAGGATGGACCCGCTAAACTCATGTTAAAGGATGGACCCGCTAAACTCATGTTAAAGGATGGACCTGCTAAACTCCTGTTAAAGGATGGACCTGCTAAACTCCTGTTAAAGGATGGACCCGCTAAACTCATGTTAAAGGATGGACCCGCTAAACTCATGTTAAAGGATGGACCCGCTAAACTCCTGTTAAAGGATAGACCCGCTAAACTCATGTTAAAGGATGGACCCGCTAAACTCATGTTAAAGGATGGACCCGCTAAACTCATGTTAAAGGATGGACCTGCTAAACTCCTGTTAAAGGATAGACCCGCTAAACTCATGTTAAAAGATGGACCCGCTAAACTCATGTTAAAGGATGGACCTGCTAAACTCCTGTTAAAGGATGGACCCCCTAAACTCCTGTTAAAGGATGGACCCGCTAAACTCCTGTTAAAGGATGGACCCGCTAAAACTCATGTTAAAGGATGGACCCGCTAAACTCATGTTAAAGGATGGACCTGCTAAACTCCTGTTAAAGGATGGACCCGCTAAACTCATGTTAAAAGATGGACCCGCTAAACTCATGTAAAAGGATGGACCTGCTAAACTCCTGTTAGAGGATGGACCTGCTAAACTACTGCTAAAGGATGGACCCGCTAAACTCCTGTTAAAGGATGGACCCACTAAACTCATGTTAAAGGATGGACCTGCTAAACTCCTGTTAAAGGATGGACCCGCTAAACTCATGTTAAAGGATGGACCCGCTAAACTCATGTTAAAGGATGGACCTGCTAAACTCCTGTTAAAGGATGGACCTGCTAAACTCCTGTTAAAGGATGGACCCGCTAAACTCATGTTAAAGGATGGACCCGCTAAACTCATGTTAAAGGATAGACCCGCTAAACTCATGTTAAAGGATGGACCCGCTAAACTCCTGTTAAAGGATGGACCCGCTAAACTCATGTTAAAGGATGGACCTGCTAAACTCATGTTAAAGGATAGACCCGCTAAACTCATGTTAAAGGATGGACCCGCTAAACTCATGTTAAAGGATGGACCTGCTAAACTCCTGTTAGAGGATGGACCCGCTAAACTCCTGTTAAAGGATAGACCCGCTAAACTCATGTTAAAGGATGGACCTGCTAAACTCCTGTTAAAGGATGGACCTGCTAAACTCCTGTGTGCCGTTTATTCCTTCTCTTTCACCAGTATCAGTTCTGCATACAGACCGCTGGGTTCCACTGGTGGCAGCGCTGGTTCTGTTTAGAGTTATTACTGTGGTTAGCCTAGCTTCTCAGTATAGTTAGCCTAGCTTCTCAGTATAGTTAGCCTAGCTCCTCAGTATAGTTAGTCTAGCTTCTCAGTATAGTTAGCCTAGCTTCTCAGTATAGTGAACCTAGCTTCTCAGTATAGTTAGCCTAGCTTCTCAGTATAGTTAGCCTAGCTCCTCAGTATAGTTAGCCTAGCTTCTCAGTATAGTTAGCCTAGCTTCTCAGTATAGTTAGCCTAGCTCCTCAGTATAGTTAGTCTAGCTTCTCAGTATAGTTAGCCTAGCTTCTCAGTATAGTGAACCTAGCTTCTCAGTATAGTTAGCCTAGCTTCTCAGTATAGTTAGCCTAGCTCCTCAGTATAGTTAGCCTAGCTCCTCAGTATAGTTAGCCTAGCTTCTCAGTATAGTTAGCCTAGCTCCTCAGTATAGTAAGCCTAGCTTCTCAGTATAGTTAGCCTGCGTGCCTGTAGCCTTAGCGGTGTGTAAAAACAGAACAGTCCTCATGTGGTCCAGTGCTGCAGACCCTTTAAACCTCCAGGAGGACTTCCCCTGGACCATCACCTACAGACACAGTGCTTGTGGATCTACCTGCTCCCTTTGAGTGTCCTCAGCTGGGTGAGGCAGATGGAAGTGGGCGGAGCTATGGTGGGCGACACCGCTGAGTTCAGCTGGAGCCGGTGACAATACTGCCCCCCCCGTCTGTGCCGGTCTGCTTTAACTATGGGACAGCCTTCCACATGAGGTCCAGTCACATGATGCAGATGGGCGGGGCTTTAGGACACAGACAGTTGATGGAGCGTTTCCGGTGAACATCTGGGCTGGTTCACCAGGTCAGAGCCTGCAGGTGTACGGCTGATGGGAGCCGGCTGCAGCTGGGAACACTGTTGGTGAACATTAAACTCATGTGAGGAGCCTTTGTCACAGCAGACAGACTCACAAAGAACAGAGCACACAAACACCAGTCAGAAAAACAGAAAAACACCAGATAAGCAGCAGTTGGGACTTTCTGGGTCCAGATAGTGTGCCGACCAATATGGCGGTGTAAACAACAATCACATGACCAGTGATGTCAGCTGCACGTCCTCAGTTATTATTAGTAGTATTAGTAGGTTAGGTGCTGTACGAACACATCTGTGTCGCCTTTCCTCCGTCGATGGCAGAGGCTGAAGGTTCTGACACAAATGAAAACAGGAAACAGGCCGACTGCTCCTGAATTAGACCAGACCAATCTCACTCATTATCTCTGTGTTGTTCTTTGATGAGTTCACAGGGGAGCTTATTAATCTCATCACATGTGTCAATTACAAATGCACCCCCCCACTCTACACCCCCCACCCCCCCTCCACTGATGGAGAGGTTTCTGATTACTATTATTATTATTATTATTATTTTTATTATTATTACTATTATTATTATTATTATTATTATTATTATTATTATTATTATTATTATCATTATTATTATTACCTCCGCCAAGGAGGTTATGTTTTTGCCAGGGTTTGTTTGTTTGTTTGTTTGTTTGTTTGTCTGTCTGTCCGTTTGTGTGCAACATAACTCAAAAAGTTATGGACAGATTTGGATGAAGTTTTCAGGGTTTGTTGGAAATGGGATAAGGAAGAAATGATTAAATTTAGGTGGTGATCGGGGGTGGGGGGGCCCACGGGGGGGGAGGGGGGGGGCACTGATCAGCCTTGGCAGAGGTCTGCGCTCTCCGAGTGCTTCTAGTCATTATTATTATTATTATTATTATTATTATTATTATTATTATTATTTTCTTGTTTCACTCCTATCAGCTGATGCCTTCTGGTTTGTATTCGTACCATGAATACCTCCTGATTATATGCACCCCCCACACCTCCCACACCCCCCAGCAGGGTTTGGAGTGAACACCACCCACGACGTGCACATCCGCGTGCACATGCATGTGTATATGTGGAGGTTCTGTCACAGTGAACCAGGCTAATTGACTGTCATGGGAGTTTGTTCCAGGAACTAGACAGGTCCCTGTTCATTACACAGGTTATGTCAGGGAGCAGAAGGAGCGAACACCTTTGATTCAATCCATCAGTAAAAAGTTCGACTGAGAAGAGTTCCTGTGGCCAAGAACCTTCCAGCAGACTAGCATTAACAGCATTTCCACCGGTACTTAACCCTTTCACACATGAACTATGAGAAAGAACCTTAGCCCAGTGCTTTATTCTTCTGTAGGCATGAAAAAAAACCCAAACTAAAAACAATGCAATTGAAATGTATTCATGAGAACTATGACAAAGAATGTTTCTATCATGCATTCACTAAACCAATGGTATGAATACAGATAATAAAACAGTAGATTTCAGTCTGAACATGTGTTTAACCCTTTCATGCATGAATTATGTCAGTTCTGTCAAACTCATGTCAGTTCAGTTCCACATTCAGCTAAATCTGATCTGCAGTGGGCCCAACCAGTCCAATAAGAACAGAAGAACACAGAAATAATGTCAACTCCAAACGTTTCTCTATGTTTAACAGTGAACAAAGAAAAAATTATGTGATGAAAATGTTTACATCTACAGACTAACCCTTCAAACAATGTGAATAACATGAAAAAAATGAAAAAAATTGTAATTTGAACACTGTTCTGCCTCAGTTGATTATTTCCACATGTACATTATAACGTACAGATGACAGTGGATCTACAAACACACAAAACATTTAGTAACAGGTGGAATGTTGTTAAAATTGCACTTCTCTTCAGACATTTCAGGTTGTTCATATTTGTTCAGGTTATTCACATTTTTTTGTGAAATTACGCTTTGTTTTAGTGTAAATACATGAAAATATTTATATTTACAAAGTGAAATTAAAATGGCAAGCAGCATTGGGTGGGACCTCGCACTGGGTGATCCACCTCCCATACGTTCCGCCTCCCGTGAAATTCCGCCTCCCGTGAAATTCCACCTCCCGTGAGTTCCGCCTCCCGTGAGTTCCGCCTCCCATGAGTTCCGCCTCCTGTGGCCGTCGACACCTCAGCTCCACTCACACCTCTCCGTCCTGACACCAGCCCCCTTCCTTTTGCATCCGTCCTCCTTTTTTAATAAGGTTTTGATTTTGTAAAACTTTATTGTGTGTGTGTGTGTGTGTGTGTGTGTACCATTCACATTTTTATCATGTCCTCATTTTTATTCTAGTTTATATATATATATATATATATATATATATATATATATATATATATATATATATATATATATATATATATATATATATATACACAACCCCAGTCTGTCCATCCACTGGCACTGAGCCAACTCCATGGGGTTTATATATATACAGTACAGGCCAAAAGTTTGGACACACCTTCTCATTCTTCACATTTTCTTTATTTTCATGACTATTTTCATTGTAGATTCTCACTGAAGGCATCAAAACTATGAATGAACACATGTGGAATTATGTACTTAACAAAAAAGTGTGAAATAACTGAAAACATCTCTTATATTCTAGTTTCTTCAAAGTATCCACCCTTAGCTCTGATGACTGCCTTGCACACCCTTGGCATTCTCTTGATGAGCTTCCAGAGGTAGTCACCTGAAATGGTTTCCTAACAGTCCTAACCGCCATATATACTCATATACTCATGTACTTGTAGCCCTATCCCTCTCCCTGTCCCACGGTCTGGGTTTCGTACACCGCCGCAGTTACATGGCTCTGCGTTGTGTGTGTTTCTTAAGGGATGCTAGCGGGGGTGCAGTCCGTAAGGAACGAGGCAGAGAGGGGTTCAAAATCGTGGCGGGACCGTTTATTATGCCCAATGACCATCTGCAGGGTGATACAGCGCACATTAAAGAAAACATGGCGCGCTATGCTACTGGTATCAACCCTACGGGGCAACAGAAAGTCCAAAAAAGCGCTGCCGAAATGGGAAGTCAAGATCAAACCGTGGTGTTATAGTGCCATCTATTGGCTTAACATGTACACTACCTTACATACTCATATACTCATGTACTCATATACTGATATACTCATATACTCATGTACTCATATACTCATGTATTCATATACTCATGTACTCATATACTCATGTACTCATATACTCATGTATTCATATACTCATGTACTCATATACTAATATACTAATATACTCATGTGCTCATATACTCATGTACTCATGTATTCATATACTCATGTACTCATATACTCATGTATTCATATACTCATGTACTCATATACTCATGTACTCATATACTCATGTATTCATATACTCATGTACTCATATACTAATATACTAATATACTCATGTGCTCATATACTCATATACTCATGTACTCATATACTCATGTACTCATATACTCATGTATTCATATACTCATATACTCATGTGCTCATGTATTCATATACTCATGTACTCATATACTCATATACTCATGTACTCATATACTCATATACTCATACACTCATATACTCATGTATTCATATACTCATGTACTCATGTACTCATACACTCATATACTCATGTACTCATATACTCATGTACTCATGTACTTATATACTCATGTACTCATGTATTCATATACTCATGTACTCATATACTCATGTATTCATATACTCATGTACTCATATACTAATATACTCATATACTCATGTACTCATGTACTCATACACTCATATACTCATGTACTCATATACTCATGTACTCATGTACTCATATACTCATGTACTCATGTACTCATATACTCATGTGCTCATATACTCATGTACTCCTCCTTCTATATTCATCCTCATTCTACAGATTGTCGTAAAACCTGAAATCTGAAAATACCAGCGCAGCAGGGCATGATGGGATGTATGCCGCCGCCCACGCTTCTCTGACTGAAATAGACTGAAGGAAGAAACAGAAGCAGAGGATGGATGAAAATAAAAAAGAAACAGAAGCAGAGGATGGATGAAAATAAAAAAGAAACAGAAGCAGAGGATGGATGAAAATAAAAAAGAAACAGAAGCAGAGGATGGATGAAAATAAAAAAGAAACAGAAGCAGAGGATGGATGAAAACAAAAAAGAAACAGAAGCAGAGGATGGATGAAAATAAAAAAGAAACAGAAGCAGAGGATGGATGAAAATAAAAAAGAAACAGAAGCAGAGGATGGATGAAAACAAAAAAGAAACAGAAGCAGAGGATGGATGAAAACAAAAAAGAAACAGAAGCAGAGGATGGATGAAAACAAAAAAGAAACAGAAGCAGAGGATGGATGGATGAGTAGAAGCAGAAGTGTGTGATGGGACGGTCGGTGTGTCAGGATGACATAAAGCCCAGTGTTTGAACCGGCTCCGGTCTGGGCCTGTGGTCCTGTCTGGGCCTGTGGTCCTGTCTGTCTGGGCCTGTGGTCCTGTCTGTCTGGGCCTGTGGTCCTGTCTGGGCCTGTGGTCCAGTCTGGGCCTGCGGTCCTGTCTGGGCCTGTGGTCCTGTCTGTCTGGGCCTGCGGTCCTGTCTGGGCCTGTGGTCCTGTCTGGGCCTGTGGTCCTGTCTGTCTGGGCCTGCGGTCCTGTCTGGGCCTGTGGTCCTGTCTGTCTGGGCCTGTGGTCCTGTCTGTCTGGGCCTGTGGTCCTGTCTGGGCCTGTGGTCCAGTCTGGGCCTGCGGTCCTGTCTGGGCCTGTGGTCCTGTCTGTCTGGGCCTGCGGTCCTGTCTGGGCCTGTGGTCCTGTCTGGGCCTGTGGTCCTGTCTGTCTGGGCCTGCGGTCCTGTCTGGGCCTGTGGTCCTGTCTGGGCCTGTGGTCCTGTCTGTCTGGGCCTGTGGTCCTGTCTGTCTGGGCCTGTGGTCCTGTCTGGGCCTGCGGTCCTGTCAGGGCCTGTGGTCCTCTCTGGGCCTGTGGTCCTGTCTGTCTGGGCCTGCGGTCCTGTCTGGGCCTGTGGTCCTGTCTGGGTCTGTGGTCCTGTCTGTCTGGGCCTATGGTCCTGTCTGTCTGGGCCTGCGGTCCTGTCTGGGCCTGCGGTCCTGTCTGTCTGGGCCTGCGGTCCTGTCTGTCTGGGCCTGCGGTCCTGTCTGGGCCTGTGGTCCTGTCTGGGCCTGTGGTCCTGTTTGAGCCTGCGGTCCTGTCTGTCTGGGCCTGTGGTCCTGTCTGGGCCTGTGGTCCAGTTTGGGCCTGTGGTCCTGTCTGTCTGGGCCTGTGGTCCTGTCTGGGCCTGTGGTCCTGTCTGTCTGGGCCTGTGGTCCTGTCTGTCTGGGCCTGCGGTCCTGTCTGGGCCTGTGGTCCTGTCTGGGCCTGTGGTCCTGTCTGTCTGGGCCTGCGGTCCTGTCTGGGCCTGTGGTCCTGTCTGTCTGGGCCTGTGGTCCTGTCTGTCTGGGCCTGTGGTCCTGTCTGGGCCTGCGGTCCTGTCTGTCTGGGCCTGTGGTCCTGTCTGTCTGGGCCTGCGGTCCTGTCTGGGCCTGTGGTCCTGTCTGGGCCTGTGGTCCTGTCTGTCTGGGCCTGCGGTCCTGTCTGGGCCTGTGGTCCTGTCTGGGTCTGTGGTCCTGTCTGTCTGGGCCTGTGGTCCTGTCTGTCTGGGCCTGCGGTCCTGTCTGGGCCTGCGGTCCTGTCTGTCTGGGCCTGCGGTCCTGTCTGGGCCTGTGGTCCTTTCTGGGCCTGTGGTCCTGTCTGTCTGGGCCTGCGGTCCTGTCTGGGCCTGTGGTCCTGTCTGGGCCTGTGGTCCTGTCTGTCTGGGCCTGTGGTCCTGTCTGGGCCTGTGTTCCTGTCTGTCTGGGCCTGTGGTCCTGTCTGTCTGGGCCTGCGGTCCTGTCATGGCCTGTGGTCCTGTCTGGGCCTGTGGTCCTGTCTGTCTGGGCCTGTGGTCCTGTCTGTCTGGGCCTGCGGTCCTGTCTGGGCCTGTGGTCCTGTCTGTCTGGGCCTGCGGTCCTGTCTGGGCCTGTGGTCCTGTCTGGGCCTGTGGTCCTGTCTTTCTGGGCCTGTGGTCCTGTCTGGGCCTGTGGTCCTGTCTGTGTGGGCCTGTGGTCCTGTCTGGGCCTGCGGTCCTGTCTGTCTGGGCCTGTGGTCCTGTCTGTCTGGGCCTGCGGTCCTGTCTGGGCCTGCGGTCCTGTCTGGGCCTGTGGTCCTGTCTGTCTGGGCCTGCGGTCCTGTCTGGGCCTGTGGTCCTGTCTGTCTGGGCCTGCGGTCCTGTCTGGGCCTGTGGTCCTGTCTGGGCCGTTGGTCCTGTCTGTCTGGGCCTGTGGTCCTGTCTGTCTGGGCCTGTGGTCCTGTCTGGGCCTGCGGTCCTGTCTGTCTGGGCCTGTGGTCCTGTCTGTCTTGGCCTGCGGTCCTGTCTGGGCCTGTGGTCCTGTCTGGGCCTGTGGTCCTGTCTGTCTGGGCCTGCGGTCCTGTCTGGGCCTGAGGTCCTGTCTGGGTCTGTGGTCCTGTCTGTCTGGGCCTGTGGTCCTGTCTGTCTGGGCCTGCGGTCCTGTCTGGGCCTGCGGTCCTGTCTGTCTGGGCCTGCGGTCCTGTCTGTCTGGGCCTGCGGTCCTGTCTGGGCCTGTGGTCCTGTCTGGGCCTGTGGTCCTGTCTGTCTGGGCCTGCGGTCCTGTCTGGGCCTGTGGTCCTGTCTGGGCCTGTGGTCCTGTCTGTCTGGGCCTGCGGTCCTGTCTGGGCCTGTGGTCCTGTCTGGGTCTGTGGTCCTGTCTGTCTGGGCCTGTGGTCCTGTCTGTCTGGGCCTGCGGTCCTGTCTGGGCCTGTGGTCCTGTCTGTCTGGGCCTGCGGTCCTGTCTGGGCCTGTGGTCCTGTCTGTCTGGGCCTGCGGTCCTGTCTGGGCCTGTGGTCCTGTCTGGGCCGTTGGTCCTGTCTGTCTGGGCCTGTGGTCCTGTCTGTCTGGGCCTGTGGTCCTGTCTGGGCCTGCGGTCCTGTCTGTCTGGGCCTGTGGTCCTGTCTGTCTTGGCCTGCGGTCCTGTCTGGGCCTGTGGTCCTGTCTGGGCCTGTGGTCCTGTCTGTCTGGGCCTGCGGTCCTGTCTGGGCCTGAGGTCCTGTCTGGGTCTGTGGTCCTGTCTGTCTGGGCCTGTGGTCCTGTCTGTCTGGGCCTGCGGTCCTGTCTGGGCCTGCGGTCCTGTCTGTCTGGGCCTGCGGTCCTGTCTGTCTGGGCCTGCGGTCCTGTCTGGGCCTGTGGTCCTGTCTGGGCCTGTGGTCCTGTCTGTCTGGGCCTGCGGTCCTGTCTGGGCCTGTGGTCCTGTCTGGGCCTGTGGTCCTGTCTGTCTGGGCCTGTGGTCCTGTCTGTCTGGGCCTGTGGTCCTGTCTGTCTGGGCCTGCGGTCCTGTCTGGGCCTGTGGTCCTGTCTGGGCCTGTGGTCCTGTCTGTCTGGGCCTGCGGTCCTGTCTGGGCCTGTGGTCCTGTCTGTCTGGGCCTGTGGTCCTGTCTTTCTGGGCCTGCGGTCCTGTCTGGGCCTGTGGTCCTGTCTGTCTGGGCCTGCGGTCCGGTCTGGGCCTGTGGTCCGGTCTGGGCCTGTGGTCCTGTCTGTCTGGGCCTGCGGTCCGGTCTGGGCCTGTGGTCCGGTCTGGGCCTGTGGTCCTGTCTGTCTGGGCCTGCGGTCCTGTCTGGGCCTGTGGTCCTGTCTGTCTGGGCCTGTGGTCCTGTCTGTCTGGGCCTGTGGTCCTGTCTGTCTGGGCCTGCGGTCCTGTCTGGGCCTGTGGTCCTGTCTGGGCCTGTGGTCCTGTCTGTCTGGGCCTGTGGTCCTGTCTGTCTGGGCCTGTGGTCCTGTCTGTCTGGGCCTGCGGTCCTGTCTGGGCCTGTGGTCCTGTCTGGGCCTGTGGTCCTGTCTGTCTGGGCCTGTGGTCCTGTCTTTCTGGGCCTGCGGTCCTGTCTGGGCCTGTGGTCCTGTCTGTCTGGGCCTGCGGTCCGGTCTGGGCCTGTGGTCCGGTCTGGGCCTGTGGTCCTGTCTGTCTGGGCCTGCGGTCCGGTCTGGGCCTGTGGTCCTGTCTGTCTGGGCCTGCGGTCCTGTCTGGGCCTGTTGTCCTGTCTGTCTGGGCCTGTGGTCCTGTCTGTCTGGGCCTGTGGTCCTGTCTGTCTGGGCCTGCAGTCCTGTCTGGGCCTGTGGTCCTGTCTGGGCCTGTGGTCCTGTCTGTCTGGGCCTGTGGTCCTGTCTGTCTGGGCCTGTGGTCCTGTCTGTCTGGGCCTGCGGTCCTGTCTGTCTGGCCTGTGGTCCTGTCTGTCTGGGCCTGCGGTCCTGTCTGGGCCTGCGGTCCTGTCTGTCTGGGCCTGTGGTCCTGTCTGGGCCTGTGATCCTGTCTGTCTGGGCCTGTGGTCCTGTCTGTCTGGGCCTGCGGTCCTGTCATGGCCTGTGGTCCTGTCTGGGCCTGTGGTCCTGTCTGTCTGGGCCTGTGGTCCTGTCTGTCTGGGCCTGCGGTCCTGTCTGGGCCTGTGGTCCTGTCTGTCTGGGCCTGCGGTCCTGTCTGGGCCTGTGGTCCTGTCTGGGCCTGTGGTCCTGTCTTTCTGGGCCTGTGGTCCTGTCTGGGCCTGTGGTCCTGTCTGTCTGGGCCTGTGGTCCTGTCTGGGCCTGCGGTCCTGTCTGTCTGGCCCTGTGGTCCTGTCTGTCTGGGCCTGCGGTCCTGTCTGGGCCTGCGGTCCTGTCTGGGCCTGTGGTCCTGTCTGTCTGGGCCTGCGGTCCTGTCTGGGCCTGTGGTCCTGTCTGGGCCGTTGGTCCTGTCTGTCTGGGCCTGTGGTCCTGTCTGTCTGGGCCTGTGGTCCTGTCTGGGCCTGCGGTCCTGTCTGTCTGGGCCTGTGGTCCTGTCTGTCTTGGCCTGCGGTCCTGTCTGGGCCTGTGGTCCTATCTGTCTGGGCCTGCGGTCCTGTCTGGGCCTGTGGTCCTGTCTGGGTCTGTGGTCCTGTCGGTCTGGGCCTGTGGTCCTGTCTTTCTGGGCCTGCGGTCCTGTCTGGGCCTGCGGTCCTGTCTGTCTGGGCCTGCGGTCCTGTCTGTCTGGGCCTGCGGTCCTGTCTGGGCCTGTGGTCCTGTCTGGGCCTGTGGTCCTGTCTGTCTGGGCCTGCGGTCCTGTCTGGGCCTGTGGTCCTGTCTGGGCCTGTGGTCCTGTCTGTCTGGGCCTGTGGTCCTGTCTGTCTGGGCCTGCGGTCCTGTCTGGGCCTGCGGTCCGGTCTGGACCTGTGGTCCGGTCTGGGCCTGTGGTCCTGTCTGTCTGGGCCTGCGGTCCGGTCTGGGCCTGTGGTCCTGTCTGTCTGGGCCTGCGGTCCTGTCTGGGCCTGTGGTCCTGTCTGTCTGGGCCTGTGGTCCTGTCTGTCTGGGCCTGTGGTCCTGTCTGTCTGGGCCTGCGGTCCTGTCTGGGCCTGTGGTCCTGTCTGGGCCTGTGGTCCTGTCTGTCTGGGCCTGTGGTCCTGTCTGTCTGGGCCTGTGGTCCTGTCTGTCTGGGCCTGCGGTCCTGTCTGTCTGGCCTGTGGTCCTGTCTGTCTGGGCCTGCGGTCCTGTCTGGGCCTGCGGTCCTGTCTGTCTGGGCCTGTGGTCCTGTCTGGGCCTGTGGTCCTGTCTGTCTGGGCCTGTGGTCCTGTCTGTCTGGGCCTGCGGTCCTGTCATGGCCTGTGGTCCTGTCTGGGCCTGTGGTCCTGTCTGTCTGGGCCTGTGGTCCTGTCTGTCTGGGCCTGCGGTCCTGTCTGGGCCTGTGGTCCTGTCTGTCTGGGCCTGCGGTCCTGTCTGGGCCTGTGGTCCTGTCTGGGCCTGTGGTCCTGTCTTTCTGGGCCTGTGGTCCTGTCTGGGCCTGTGGTCCTGTCTGTCTGGGCCTGTGGTCCTGTCTGGGCCTGCGGTCCTGTCTGTCTGGCCCTGTGGTCCTGTCTGTCTGGGCCTGTGGTCCTGTCTGGGCCTGCGGTCCTGTCTGGGCCTGTGGTCCTGTCTGTCTGGGCCTGCGGTCCTGTCTGGGCCTGTGGTCCTGTCTGGGCCGTTGGTCCTGTCTGTCTGGGCCTGTGGTCCTGTCTGTCTGGGCCTGTGGTCCTGTCTGTCTTGGCCTGCGGTCCTGTCTGGGCCTGTGGTCCTGTCTGGGCCTGTGGTCCTATCTGTCTGGGCCTGCGGTCCTGTCTGGGCCTGTGGTCCTGTCTGGGTCTGTGGTCCTGTCTGTCTGGGCCTGTGGTCCTGTCTGTCTTGGCCTGCGGTCCTGTCTGGGCCTGTGGTCCTGTCTGGGTCTGTGGTCCTATCTGTCTGGGCCTGCGGTCCTGTCTGGGCCTGTGGTCCTGTCTGGGCCTGTGGTCCTGTCTGTCTGGGCCTGTGGTCCTGTCTGTCTGGGCCTGTGGTCCTGTCTGTCTGGGCCTGCGGTCCTGTCATGGCCTGTGGTCCTGTCTGGGCCTGTGGTCCTGTCTGTCTGGGCCTGTGGTCCTGTCTGTCTGGGCCTGCGGTCCTGTCTGGGCCTGTGGTCCTGTCTGTCTGGGCCTGCGGTCCTGTCTGGGCCTGTGGTCCTGTCTGGGCCTGTGGTCCTGTCTTTCTGGGCCTGTGGGTCCTGTCTGGGCCTGTGGTCCTGTCTGTCTGGGCCTGTGGTCCTGTCTGGGCCTGCGGTCCTGTCTGTCTGGCCCTGTGGTCCTGTCTGTCTGGGCCTGCGGTCCTGTCTGGGCCTGCGGTCCTGTCTGGGCCTGTGGTCCTGTCTGTCTGGGCCTGCGGTCCTGTCTGGGCCTGTGGTCCTGTCTGGGCCGTTGGTCCTGTCTGTCTGGGCCTGTGGTCCTGTCTGTCTGGGCCTGTGGTCCTGTCTGTCTTGGCCTGCGGTCCTGTCTGGGCCTGTGGTCCTGTCTGGGCCTGTGGTCCTATCTGTCTGGGCCTGCGGTCCTGTCTGGGCCTGTGGTCCTGTCTGGGTCTGTGGTCCTGTCTGTCTGGGCCTGTGGTCCTGTCTGTCTGGGCCTGTGGTCCTGTCTGTCTGGGCCTGCGGTCCTGTCTGTCTGGCCTGTGGTCCTGTCTGTCTGGGCCTGCGGTCCTGTCTGGGCCTGCGGTCCTGTCTGTCTGGGCCTGTGGTCCTGTCTGGGCCTGTGGTCCTGTCTGTCTGGGCCTGTGGTCCTGTCTGTCTGGGCCTGCGGTCCTGTCATGGCCTGTGGTCCTGTCTGGGCCTGTGGTCCTGTCTGTCTGGGCCTGTGGTCCTGTCCTGTCTGGGCCTGCGGTCCTGTCTGGGCCTGTGGTCCTGTCTGTCTGGGCCTGCGGTCCTGTCTGGGCCTGTGGTCCTGTCTGGGCCTGTGGTCCTGTCTTTCTGGGCCTGTGGTCCTGTCTGGGCCTGTGGTCCTGTCTGTCTGGGCCTGTGGTCCTGTCTGGGCCTGCGGTCCTGTCTGTCTGGCCCTGTGGTCCTGTCTGTCTGGGCCTGCGGTCCTGTCTGGGCCTGCGGTCCTGTCTGGGCCTGTGGTCCTGTCTGTCTGGGCCTGCGGTCCTGTCTGGGCCTGTGGTCCTGTCTGGGCCGTTGGTCCTGTCTGTCTGGGCCTGTGGTCCTGTCTGTCTGGGCCTGTGGTCCTGTCTGTCTTGGCCTGCGGTCCTGTCTGGGCCTGTGGTCCTGTCTGGGCCTGTGGTCCTATCTGTCTGGGCCTGCGGTCCTGTCTGGGCCTGTGGTCCTGTCTGGGTCTGTGGTCCTGTCTGTCTGGGCCTGTGGTCCTGTCTGTCTTGGCCTGCGGTCCTGTCTGGGCCTGTGGTCCTGTCTGGGTCTGTGGTCCTATCTGTCTGGGCCTGCGGTCCTGTCTGGGCCTGCGGTCCTGTCTGGGCCTGTGGTCCTGTCTGTCTGGGCCTGTGGTCCTGTCTGTCTGGGCCTGTGGTCCTGTCTGTCTGGGCCTGCGGTCCTGTCATGGCCTGTGGTCCTGTCTGGGCCTGTGGTCCTGTCTGTCTGGGCCTGTGGTCCTGTCTGTCTGGGCCTGCGGTCCTGTCTGGGCCTGTGGTCCTGTCTGTCTGGGCCTGTGGTCCTGTCTGGGCCTGTGGTCCTGTCTGGGCCTGTGGTCCTGTCTTTCTGGGCCTGTGGTCCTGTCTGGGCCTGTGGTCCTGTCTGTCTGGGCCTGTGGTCCTGTCTGGGCCTGCGGTCCTGTCTGTCTGGGCCTGTGGTCCTGTCTGTCTGGGCCTGCGGTCCTGTCTGGGCCTGCGGTCCTGTCTGGGCCTGTGGTCCTGTCTGTCTGGGCCTGCGGTCCTGTCTGGGCCTGTGGTCCTGTCTGGGCCGTTGGTCCTGTCTGTCTGGGCCTGTGGTCCTGTCTGTCTGGGCCTGTGGTCCTGTCTGTCTTGGCCTGCGGTCCTGTCTGGGCCTGTGGTCCTGTCTGGGCCTGTGGTCCTATCTGTCTGGGCCTGCGGTCCTGTCTGGGCCTGTGGTCCTGTCTGGGTCTGTGGTCCTGTCTGTCTGGGCCTGTGGTCCTGTCTGTCTGGGCCTGCGGTCCTGTCTGGGCCTGCGGTCCTGTCTGTCTGGGCCTGCGGTCCTGTCTGGGCCTGTGGTCCTGTCTGGGCCTGTGGTCCTGTCTTTCTGGGCCTGTGGTCCTGTCTGGGCCTGTGGTCCTGTCTGTCTGGGCCT
>NW_021941538.1:167512-172512 GCF_902148855.1 Sphaeramia orbicularis | reverse complement strand
ACTCTTAGCTCCTCCCTTTTGGTCATGGTCTGTGCCTGTGTGACTCTTAGCTCCTCCCTTTTGGTCATGGTCTGTGCCTGTGTGACTCTTAGCTCCTCCTTTTTGGTCATGGTCTGTGCTGGTGTGACTCTTAGCTCCTCCCTTTTGGTCATGGTCTGTGCCAGTGTGACTCTTAGCTCCTCCCTTTTGGTCATGGTCTGTGCCTGTGTTACTCTTAGCTCCTCCCTTTTGGTCATGGTCGGTGCCTGTGTGACTCTTAGCTCCTCCCTTTTGGTCATGGTCTGTGCCGGTGTGACTCTTAGCTCCTCCTTTTTGGTCATGGTCTGTGCCGGTGTGACTCTGAGCTCCTCCTTTTTGGTCATGGTCTGTGCCGGTGTGACTCTTAGCTCCTCCTTTTTGGTCATGGTCTGTGCCGGTGTGACTCTTAGCTCCTCCTTTTTGGTCATGGTCTGTGCCGGTGTGACTCTTAGCTCCTCCCTTTTGGTCATGGTCTGTGCCGGTGTGACTCTTAGCTCCTCCTTTTTGGTCATGGTCTGTGCCGGTGTGACCCTCAGTTCCTCTGTTTCCTAATCATCATCATCAGACTCACCTGCTGGCGCTGCGCGGCTGCAGCCAATTACCTCTGGCCTTTTTAAGGCTTTGGTTTGCAGCCATGCAGTGCTGGTCCATTCCTCTTCTCTCCTTTCATCTCTATAACCCGGACATTTATCCATCTTCTTTACGGACTCTGTCTCAGGTTTTGTGTGGTTTTTTTCTATGGACTCTGATTTAGCTCTTGTGTTAGGTTTTCTGTTGTGTTGTTTTCATTTTTGTTTAAGAAACTTGTTATTTTTTCCCTTCAATACCGTGCATTTGAGTCCTCATTTCCCCATTGTGACAAGTTTGTTTTAACAGAATACCAGTTTGTCCTCTTCTTAATGTTTCACTTTATGTTGAATTTTGTTGTTGTTCTTTTTCTGCAGAATGTGAACTGACACAACTGACACAACTGGGATTAGATTTGTGCTGTTTGTTCCAAACTCCCTTTCAGGGAAAAGTGCAAAACTAATGTTTCAAATACATTTAGTAATATTTGATTTATTTTATTTTCTATTTGATTTATGTTAGCAGAATTATATTATTCCTGTTGTTCTATATTCTATTGTCTCAAAAAAAATGTCGGCTTTTGGACTTTGTCTGTCTTTTCTGTTTTGTTTTTCATTTCCTGTTTTATTTTGTTAAGTTTCCCTCATGTGTCTCGTCTGTTGTCTTTACTTCCTCTCCCTGATCGTGTTCTGAGTGGGGATTCCGTTGGGGTTTTCCCGGCTCGGCCAAGCTGGTCGTCTGCCGTATCCACCTGCAGCCCAGACGTTTTTCCCCGGACCCGGTGGCTTCACAGAAGTTGTATTATCTCTGTGTTGTATTCTTACCCCTGTAAAAGTGTTTAATAAAAACACTAAACCTTACTGGATTTTTGTGGTCTTGCTTTTGGGTTCAGCCTTTGTACTTAGCCTATCACACAAAAAGTCATAATAAACGCATTGAAAACATTTTGAGGGGTTTTCTTTCTTCCCGTACCGAACCGAAAAAAAAAATGAAGTGTGGCTTTGAAAACCGAAAACGTACCGAACCAAAAATTTTGTGTACTGTTACAGGCCTATATATATATATATATAATATATATATATATATATTATATATGTGTGTGTGTGTGTGTGTGTATATATATATATATATATATGTATATATATATATATATATATATACACAGTACAGGCCAAAAGTTTGGACACACCTTCTCATTCTTTGCATTTTCTTTATTTTCATGACTATTTTCATTGTAGATTCTCACTGAAGGCATCAAAACTATGAATGAACACATGTGGAATTATGTACTTAACAAAAAAGTGTGAAATAACTGAAAACATCTCTTATATTCTAGTTTCTTCAAAGTATCCACCCTTAGCTCTGATGACTGCTTTGCACACTCTTGCCATTCTCTTGATGAGCTTCCAGAGGTAGTCACCTGAAATGGTTTCCTAACAGTCTTGAAGAAGTTCCCACAGATGCTTAGCACTTGTTGGCCCTTTTGCCTTCACTCTGCGGTCCAGCTCACCCCAAACCATCTCGATCGGGTTCAGGTCCGGTGACTGTGGAGGCCAGGTCATCTGGCGCAGCACTCCATCACTCTCCTTCTTGGTCAGATATCCCTCACACAGCCTGGAGGTGTGTTTGGGGTCATTGTCCTGTTGAAACATAAATGATGGTCCAACTAAACGCAGACCGGATGGAATGGCATGTCACTGCAGGATGCTGTGGTAGCCATGCTGATTCAGGTTGCCTTCAATCTTGAATAAATCCCCAACAGCGTCACCAGCAAAGCACCCCCACACCATCACACCTCCCCCTCCATGCTTCACGGTGGGAACCAGGCATGTAGCATCCATCCGTTCACCTTTTCTGCGTCGCACAAAGACACGGCGGTTGGATCCAAAGATCTGAAATTTGGACTCATCAGACCAAAGCACAGATTTCCACTGGTCTAATGTCCATTCCTTGGGTTTCTTGGCCCAAATAAATCTCTTGTGTTTGTTGCCTCTCCTGAGCAGTGGTTTCCTAGCAGCTGTTTGACCATGAAGGCCTGATTCACGCAGTCTCCTCTTAACAGTTGTTGTAGAGATGTGTCTGCTGCTAGAGCTCTGTGTGGTATTCATCTGGTCTCTAATCTGAGCTGCTGTTAATTTGCGATTTCTGAGGCTGGTGACTCAGATGAACTTATCTTCAGCATCAGAGGTGACTCTTGGTCTTCCTTTCCTGGGGCGGTCCTCATGTGAGCCAGTTTCGTTGGAGCGCTTGATGGTTTTTGCGACTGCACTTGGGGACACATTCAAAGTTTTTGAAATGTTCTAGACTGACTGACCTTCATTTCTTAAAGTAATGATGGCCACTCGTTTGTCTTTACTTAGCTGATTGGTTCTCGCCATAATATGCATTCTAACAGTTGTCCAATAGGGCTGTCAGCTGTGCATCAACCTGACTTCTGCACAACACAACTGATGGTCCCAACCCCATCAATAAGGCAAGAAATTCCACTAAGTAACCCTGACAAGGCACAGCTATGAAGTGGAAACCATTTCAGGTGACTACCTCTGGAAGCTCATCAAGAGAATGCCAAGGGTGTGCAAGGCAGTCATCAGAGCTAAGGGTGGCTACTTTGAAGAAACTAGAATATAAGAGATGTTTTCAGTTATTTCACACTTTTTTGTTAAGTACATAATTCCACATGTGTTCATTCATAGTTTTGATGCCTTCAGTGAGAATCTACAATGAAAATAGTCATGAAAATAAAGAAAATGTGAAGAATGAGAAGGTGTGTCCAAACTTTTGGCCTGTACTGTATATATATATATATAAACCCCATGGAGTTGTCTCAGTGCCAGTGGATGGACAGACTGGGGTTGTATTCAGTTCATGACAGACTGGACTGACAAAGACACTGTTTATTCAGTTTGATCTGTTTTTATTGAATAACCTTTGAATTTAGCTTTAATGAACATGTACATGATCAGATAATTAAATATAGAAACTAGAAAAGCACTGTGAGAGTACAGACCCCCACCAAGGAAGATGAGTGCCCCCCCCCCCCATCACCACCAAAATGTCATCATCTGTTCCTTGTGTCAGTATCAACGTTTACTGAAACTTTCATCCACATCTGTTTGAGTTATCTAGCACACAGACACACACACACTCACACACACACACACACACACATACACACACACACACACACACACACACACACACACACAGACACACACACACTCACACAGACACACACACATACACACAGACACACAGACACACACACACACACACACACACACACTCACACACACACAGACACACACACACTCTCACACACACACACACACACACACACACACACACACACACACACACACACACACACACACACACACACAGACAACCCCAGTCCCTCCTTGGTGGATAAACAGGATTTCCACTTCAACCCAAACTCAGATGATAACATTAGAATGACAACATGATAACATGATAACATTTGAATGATAACATGATAACATGATAACATGATAACATTTGAATGATAACATGATAACATTTGAATGATAACATGATAACATGATAACATTAGAATGACAACATGATAACATTTGAATGATAACATGATAACATGATAACATTTGAATGATAACATGATAACATGATAACATGATAACATTTGAATGATAACATGATAACATGATAACATTTGAATGATAACATGATAACATGATAACATTTGAATGATAACATGATAACATTTGAATGATAACATGATAACATGATAACATGATAACATTTGAATGATAACATGATAACATGATAACATTTGAATGATAACATGATAACATGATAACATTTGAATGATAACATGATAACATGATAACATTTGAATGATAACATGATAACATGATAACATTTGAATGATAACATGATAACATGATAACATTTGAATGATAATATGATAACATGATAACATTTGAATGATAACATGATAACATTTGAATGATAACATGAAAACATGATAACATGATAACATTTGAATGATAACATGATAACATTTGAATGATAACATGATAACATGATAACATTAGAATGACAACATGATAACATGAGAACATTGAATGTTGGTAACTCCATTAAATCCTGAGTACGGTGCAGGTCCTCAGGTGGAGCTGTGGGTGTTCAAGGGTTCAAACATGATTCTATTTGTGTTTGAATATACAAACGCTGACTGTCGCTGCTACTCTGGTATTATTGGGTGTTCTTCTTTCTTCTGTCGGTGTCCCACTCGTCTTCTGATCTAATTCCCATGATGCACCTTCTGTCCGTTTCACTGCTGCCGTGATCCAATTTCCCCACAGGATCGATAAAAGTTTCATCTGTTATTGAGGTATGAAGAGGTCTGGGTGAGCGTGACGCTGAAGGACGAGGCA